>NC_132875.1:12136716-12436716 GCF_048164855.1 Canis lupus baileyi | reverse complement strand
AGTTTCTTTTCTTTGTTTCTCTCAGTATGAGGATTTTTTATATCCTTCACAGCTGGAGACAGCTCTGTCTCTCATAGCTGGAGACAGAAATCACTTATAATTATCTAATTACACGTTTGAAGCATGATTTCGCTGCAATACTTTAAGCTCTCTAAGGTTAGGGACTCTCTCTGTTTTGCTCAATACTCTTTCTGAACCACCAATCATAGCATCTGGCAAATGGGGTGAAACTGAGAAACATCTGCGTGTAGACTAATAAAACAATTGAGTTCTTTCATCTAAAGGTAGATATGGAAAGAGGGCCGAAAGCCTTGAAAATCAGTTTGCAGAAAATTGCAGAGGAAACCTGGTGAGATATATTTGGTTTCTGCATATTTTTAAAAATATATAATGGTGCCACTATTATTTAGGGGAGGGGAGGAATTTAAAAAAGTCTCATTTTGGGGATGCCTGGGTGGTTCGGTGGTTGAGCATCTGCCTTCAGCCCAGGGCATGATCCTGTAATTCCTGGATGGAGTCCCACATCGGGCTCCCTGTGGGGAGCCTGATTCTCCCTCTGCCTGTGTCTCTGCCTCTCTCTCTGTGTCTCTCATGAAGAAATAAATTTAATCTTTTTTTAAAGTCTCATTTTGAAAATTATTGATAATCTTGAAGAAAGCATTTACAATGAAGAAGTGGGAGAAACAAATACAAGTGACAGATTGTAGTGAGGAAATGGACACACAGAGAATCTTAGTTTTTAAGAAGATTGGATTATGAAGAAAAGAGAAGAAACAGAATTAGATTCACAAGTGCGTGTTAAAATGTAAAGGTAGCCACGAGACATGCAGAAATGAGATGCAGAGTGTCTAAGTCTCTAGAGAAAGAAGAAAGGCTGCTAAAAACACCAAGGTCAGAAGTTCATAGATTGAATAAAATGAAGTGACTTATCAGATAAATGTAGTAGAGAGAAGTAATAAAGGAGTATCATCAAGATTTACGTGGTTTAGGCACATAAAATATATGTATGTATGAGTGGAAAGACACGTAATGTGAAATCCTGAATTTAAAGAAACGTGAGCCATAAAGGCATGTATAACAATGGCCACAAAGATATTGTGTTCTAATCCCTTACAGTGATTCCTGCACTAAAACCTTGCAATAATCCATTTTACAGATGAAGACACTGAGCTACAGGGCTGGGAAGTGAGTCATGCCAAGTTGCACACAGCTTGTTGGGGAGCCAGATTTTAAGGGGAGTCTGACTCCAGAACCTGCACTCCTCACGCTGCTTACATTGCTGGACTGGAATATCAACATCAATATGTCCATTGCCCTTGAAATAGAATTCAATCAGTTTGATGCTGTTAATCCATCCATAGCATTGATCACTGTTGTTTATAAAGCACTTTCAAGATTAAAAGTGCTTTTTATTGTACTATATATGTTTATTATGACTGTCATCTTAAACCTATTGCAATAAGCCGTAATGATATGTATAGGTAAAAGTGTCAAAATATTCATTAACCTCAAAATTTAATAAGCCTAAGGAGATCCTGTGTCTAAGATACGTGCAACACCTAGTTTCCAACAACACAACGCGAGAGCTATAGGGCAGAGAACAATGCCTGATATAGCACTTCAGGTATAACAACTGATGCAGAAGGAACTCCACCATCAACTAAGGACCATTAATAACAATTTCTTCTTGTCTCAAGTACTACATAGCTTAAAACATACTTTCTTAGACATCTTAGGCCAATTGAGGCTAAACAAATTGAGTTATCACTCTAGGCTATCTCAACTTCCAACGAGGTAGCTTCTCAAAATCATGTAATACGTTCTATTGCACAGTGAATCTTACCGTTAAGTCATTCTTATGGCTAAGCAATCTTTCTTACAGATTTTCCTTTTTCCATCTAACTCATTTAGCTAATTCTTTATTCAACAAACATTTATTGAACATCTGGTCCTCTGCTGTGCCAGGACAAATGTTGTAACAGAAGAAAACAGTCATCATTTCAGTCGGCTTGGGACCCAGGTAAGTGAGCAGGCAATTCTAATAGAGTGTGGTAGGGATTAAAATAGAGAAATTCGCATTATCTGTGGTAGGATATAGGAGAGGCCCTTGATCTAGATTTGGCACCAGGGCAGAAGGGGGAAGGCTGTTTGGAGGAACAGCTCTGCCGACACTTTAATAATGGGTAGGAGTTAGTCCAGTGAAAGGAAGAAGAAGCACTTGCAAGCACATTGCATGCAAAGGCAAGTGTCTATTCTAAGACCTGGGCATCTAAGACAGGGAAGCACATCAAACAGCAGAGACTGAATAACAGTCATAGTGCTGGAGAGGAAACCAGGAGCTGGTGGGATGGAAAGATGAGGCTGGAAAAGTAAGCAGAAAAGAGTTCATGCAGGGCATCTCGACACGAAACTACTGAAAGGTTTTAAGCAAGAGAACGGCAAGATAGATCAATCATTAGTTAGAAAAACAGCCCAGAATAGAGTGAAACATTGGTGTGGAGACCCACAACACAGACCCAGATTAAGGAGTAGCTGTAGGACTAGTAGACGGTTTCAAGAGATCTATCAGAGGAAGAATGGCCAGGGGAGGAACAACTGATGGAATGGAGTGAGAAATCATGTTCAAGAAACTTCCTAGGTTTCTATCTCAGGCAATTAGTAATATTCACTTTGGCAGACACAGCGGTAAGCACAGAAGAAGGAGCAGATTTCAAGGGAGAGAGATGAAGAGATGCAGAAGCCAAGAAAGAGACATCTGTATTCTTTTTTAATTTTCTGCCTTATGGGAGGGAGAATCATTATATCATTCATTCCCACAAACTTCCCACAAGTCACTATCTTTCCTTTACAAAATTTTCCCAGGACTCCCTTTGTTTGTGAGGATGACATGGCCACCATAGCCAGAGATGACTCAGGTGACTTGAATGTCTATGGGGGTGTGTGTCCCCCTCCTTCCTGCTTATGTCCCTCCTTTTTCTGAACTTAAGGTCAAAGGACTTCCAAACTGAGGCTTCTCCTCAGTCAAGAAAATGTATATAACTGAATTTCTCTCTCTCTCTTTTTAAAAGATGTATTTATTTGAGAGACAGAGAGAGCATGTGTGAGTATAGTAGAGAAGGGGCAGGGGGAGACGGAGAGATAGAATTTCTCCTGCTGAGCTCCAAGTCCTACCTGGGGCTTGATCTCAAGACCTTGAGATCATGACCTGAGCTGAAATCAAGAGTCAGAGGCTTAACAGACTGAGCCACCCAAGCACCTCCTGAGTTTCCCTTCTTGAATCTCCAAATAAACACTGAGGGTGATGTACGTGATCTTTCTTCAATGTGTAGAACTTAAATATTTTAAAAATATTTTTATTTATTCATGAGAGACACACAGAGAGAGGCAGAGGCACAGGCAGAGGGAGAAGCAGGCTCCTCACTGGGAGCTCGATGTGGGACTTGATCCCAGGACCCCGGGATCACACACTGAGCCAAAGGCAGACAGACGATCAACCACTGAGCCACCCAGGTGCCCCATTGTAAAGAACTTAAATGTGGTCTGCATAATTTTCCCACACAAAGGAACTCCAGGTGCATGATTTCATAAGACATTTCTTCAGAATACTAGAACATAGTTTTGAAAGATATGGAATTTTGGTATTGATATTATTTGAATTCTGAGTAGAAACAAAATTAATCTATACTCTTCAATGGGTGTTATATTTATCCTAATAGATATAACATAACGGCAAGTGTAGATCTTTAAATATCTTTAATTAATTTTTTCCAAAAAATATATACAAAATAATTCATTTTAATCAATTATTCATAGGAGCTGGTTTCTCTATCATTGCTGACCATTAATGATTCTTTTTCTGCTCAAAGTTCCCCTTTCTACCCATTTAAGGATGAAAAGGAAACTAAAATTAATCTCTATTATGTTGATGCTGAATGTCATTAAGAGATGGAGAATTTTTTTTTTTTCTTTAGCAATGAAGCTTAGGGAAGCTTTTTAAATGGCTAACATATTGGAAGGAAAAGACATTGGACAATTTAAGTAGGTAAATGTGAGACCACGTAGAAAAGCTGGGGACATGGTGGACACAGTGTGTTTGAGAATGTGGTAGGAGGACGTGAGAACAAATATGCACTGTGTATATCAGGTGACAATACATTTTGGTGTGATTGTGACAGAGAAGGAAAGCTCAGATGCCTCACAGCTGATTAAAAGAATTATCAACTAATAGAAACATTTTGCCCCAAATGTAAATATTATTCTATCCCATCAGCATGGTCAATGCTGACTTGGCTTACTGACAACATAAGTCCCTGTTGGGAAAAACTAGGTGCTGTTTCAAGATCTTTCCATTTACCAAGCATTACTATCTGTTTTGTTGTGTTGGTTCTCTCCTGCTTCTTTTATCTGAGCTACCTTGTACGCATCTTTAAGGTTCTTGACATCAGGGCAGAAGAAAGAAAAATGAATTGTTAATGATGAAATTATATATTAATTTAAGGAACTAAGACTAGACACTTAACCAAACATAGGCAAACTACCAGCCTGATGTCTGTGTTTGTAAATAAAGTGTTTTTACAAAAAAACCCCATCAAACCAAACTAGGCTACCCTTATTTGTTTCTGTATCACCTATGCTGCTTTCACAGCACCACATCAGAGCTGAGGAGTTGGGACAGAGACTCAAGGCTTGCAAAGTGGACAATATTTAACATCCGGACATTTACAGGAGAACTTTGTAACCTCCTACTCTAGACTGACACCGTAAAAATTAAAAGGCAGGGGGAGGGTTAGTCATGCAAAGAGAAACTTCAAATTTCATTCAATTTGACCACCGAAGCCAGACCACACTGGTGAAGGAAAAAGTCATGTGCTGAAAGGATTCTTTTTTGAAAACAGAGATAAAATTCCAAAGTGAAACTGAACTTACTCCCAAACCAACCCTACCATTAACATTTCAAACCCAAGGCGACATTATGGAAACGGGCTTCAAAATGTGTCACTTTTTAAAAAATTACAAGGGTTCAAATACGTGCAGTCATCATAAATTGGCCTTTATGATGAATTTGATCCCTTCCCATCCAACAATGTCAGCTTTACACCTCTCCACTAAAGGGAGTAAGAACAAGACAGTTTTGACCCTTATTTCTTAATGTCCCTGGTCACCCATGGGTTGGTCTGACTTCCGTGATTCTCAGAAGACAGGCAGGTTGATCCTCGTCTCTACCAGTCCATAAAGATACACTCAACCAGATTCATATTCTCCTCTGATTCTGTCGACCTGAAACACGCCAGGAGCCTCTTTATTCCCCAAGAGCCACTTCTCTACCTGTTCCTAAAGTCCAGTTGTTACTCTTGCCTTTACTTTTCTGTATCATTACTGCCTGTTCATTCAACTGCTGAGGCCATAAAGTCAACTCACGTATTTGCTTTTCCACAGCTATGCCTAACATCTAACATCAAAGGTAAAATAAAACGTGTGGTTTAAATCTGCCTGGAAGGACTTGGCATTTCACTTATTTTGTTGTTTTTGTTGTTGTTGCTGTTGTTGGTTGGGTGATTGATTGGTTGGTTGGTTGGTTGGTTGGTTGGTTGGTTGGTTGGTTAGTTGGTTGGTTTTTTAAGCACTTTCTAGACAAACTACTTGCTCCCAGGTAGAGGACAACAAATACTAGGTACCAAGGGTGTTGAAGGTCAGAATTAATATGCTTTTACTAATTAGTCTATCTGAAGTTTGCCCTCCTTGCACTTTCCCCACAAATTATAATCAGCTTTCCTTTAAAGAAGTGTTTAAATGTCCCTGCCCACTAAAAATAATAAGTAATAATAAAGCATGTATATATCATAGAGTAAAAAATATATAAAATATATGCTCTTAAGGAATATTGATTCAGGGAGCTGCATTTCTCTTTTTATAGATCAGTAATTAATTGTATTTCTGTTTCCTAAAGCATTCTTTCTAGTTCAGTCATTTTGGGGAAGGCAAATACTAGGAGACAAAAATGTATGACAATCATTTAGTGTCCTTGAACAGCATTATTATGAAGAAAGTGTACAGAGTTCTCATCTGCAAGATATTCAACATCAGTAATCACATTTCTCGTGAAGACAAATAAAAGGGAATTACATCCAGGTGCACATGTATGCTCATCTCCCCAGTGGTTTGCTACAAAGATCTCCCCAAAGGCAGTTCCTGATTTCTGGGCAGGGTCACCAGTAAAGGCAGTTTAAAAGGCTGGTGTGATTGGCATCTGGATACTACAATAGTCAAATCTTCCCCCAAATGATCATGGACCTGTTTTCGCTAATAGGAAGAAAAAGTGACAAGGAGAGAGAGGGTCACCTTTGGAATGCCAATCTGAGCAGTTGCTGTTTAGTTTGCTGTTTTTACCAGCTTCCTTTTGGATGACTAGCATTACATGGAAGGGACTAAATTCTTTGTGCAAATCAAGTGGATTTACTCTGCATTCCTGAAAAAAATAAGAGCATTTTTTTTTCCTCTGAAGATACAGTGATCACCCCGTCCAGCTGCAGAAGGGAATGTTCTATTTGCTACTCTTGTTCTGGAAGGAGAAAGTACTGTTAACCCCATGTGGCCAGAAGAATATTTTACCATGACTGTTTATATGACTTTCTAGTTACAATATTATGAACTTCTAGTGAATTTTTTGCTTCTTTGTATGCTCCGACATAACCCAAGAATTGAATATCCTTTTCCATATTGAGTATTTCTTTCCACGTCATTTCAATTATCTCTGTGAATTAACAGATCCCCTCAAATTAACAGAGAAAAATAAATTTATGTTAATCTACAATTATAAACATATTATGTGAAAAAATAATGATTGAACAATTTACTTGAAAATTCAGTTATTTTTAAACTCACAGCAATAACCTCTATTTTGAATTTTTGAAGCTACATAAATATGCAATGTTCATTGATTTGGAATTTTAGAAGTTAGAGGCATTAGCACAATCCTCAATTTAATAGATGAGCATGATTAGATCCATGGAAAAAATCATTTATCCAATGTTTCAATACTAGGTATATTAATTTAACCATTTTCAATAACAAAATTAAATAACACATTTTAATATAGAAACTGCATATTACTCATATCCTAAATAGAACATTTAGGTACACACATCTTACATTATGTGTAACAGCAGATGAGTTAGGAGAATATTGGTTTTATAAATTTCAGAAGACTCTTAGAAAAGCTCCTGTCTCATAGTAAACGCTTAACAAACATTTGTTAAATGACTAACAGTTAATAGCTAAAGTTTAATGACTTCTAAGTAATCTGTGTGGCAGATACTGCAGAGTTCAGTGGGTGAGCTATTGCCTTTCATCCTCATCCACTTCTAGATATGAGTATTGTAAGCAGTATTATTATGCCAATTTTAAAGAAAAGGAAAGAAAGGAACAAAAATGATCAAGTGGTTTGTTTAATGACATTTAACTAATAAACAATGGGGCCTAGATCTGAGACTTATTAGTCTGCTCCCTAAGCACTGACTCGTAATCATATAGAAGTGAGGAAGTTAATACTTGATCTTAAATTTATACTATGATGTAAATGACTGATAATATACCCTTCCTGAAGATTATTTTATAGAACACTTGTATCCAAAAGGAAAAGTGACCAAAAACAGAACCTAAAAAAGACAAAGCTGATTAGTTTTTCTGCCCAGAAGTAAATTTTGATGAAGTTCATTTACGATAGAAAATATAATATTAAGCAACATGTTAGAACGTATACTCATATTTTTAAATTGTTTTCATTATATCATATGAGATAAAAACACTTAAAGCAAATATGGAAGAGGTGTGAGCCATCCAGAGATTCCCTTCTGGAACTGTAATACTGAGAGCATTTATACTGAGACTTGCAATACACTGTTAATGACTATGGAACATGCTATGAATGTATTTATAAGTCTTGTCATCAATGGGTGAAATCTGACTTATTTTATATATATACAACATATGTACGATAATATACATTACTATATATTTTGTCTTTGAATATTATTTGAAATCTCCATTCATATTTCAAGTTATTTTAGAGTTTGATATTTTAAAGTGAACAATTCAAAATAAAAGCATTTTAGCTCTTAACAATTAGTCACTTATTACATATAATTATTTGAGAGACTTCCAAAATTTGTTCTTTAAATTCACCTCAGAATATAAAAAAACTGCATAAATATATAGAAATGTGAGTTGATAGCACCACTTGACATACAGCATTTCAGCCCCATTTAAAATAATTTCATTCAGAGATCTAGCTTCTAGGAACATTCTGGAATCAATTGCTATGGAAAGAAAAGTGGTTTCTAAATGGCTTTCGGGTGCAAGTAAATAAAAAGGCCAACCCTATTTACTATTCATGCCTGAAAAGCCAACAACTGAAAGAGAAATGCAAAAAAAAAAAAAAAAAAGTTTAGTAGTGTTGGGTAAGGAATATTTGAGTGATAAATACTTCCCTTCCCATCCTCATTTATTACTTTTAGGTATTTCCTATTCTACAACTTCCAAAGAACTGTCCACATACAAATCTTCCCCCTCCATAGCAAAGCACCAGTGTTTGAATCAGAAGTTTCCAATTCACGTTTCAACCCTGAACTTCAGTAGCTATGGTACCTCCGTCTCATTTTCTCTGTACTCGGAGGCTAAAAATTCCTACCTACAGGCTTGAGGAAGGATTGGATAAGAGACTATTTAAATAAAAGAAATAGAAGATGCTAATTATTCACATACCTCTGCGTTTAGGAAAGACATAAGTTTAGAGAAAACTGTTGCATGGGTTTTATAAACTGGCCCTAGCTTATTAATTGGGTAAACTTCATGTAACCATGGCTCAGCTCAATACAATTTTTCAACCAAACCTGCTAACTGACCCAAAGGGTCAAACCAATAATTTGACGTAGACCCGGTTGAAACATTAAAGAGAACCTTAAAAGTCAGACAAAGCTGCTAATAAAAAGGAGCTAGTAATGCCCCAGAACGTGCCTGAATGCAGAAGAACTTCTTATTCTCTGGGAATCACCAAACCTCCAGGGAGCAGTTCAAGCCAAAATTGTGATCTCCCCGCCTTGTCCTTCAAATGATGTGTACTCCAAACACATTTTCTGTGCAGCTGGAGGCTTTGTTATAGACAGAAGGATCCTGCTCAGTGAGGCCGGTGTTTACAGCCTAACTTTTTTAAAGAGGAATTTGGAAAACTTCCCAGACGCTACATCTGCCCCTAGCCCTTGCACCTCAGAGTATAAGGCCGGCTAGGGAGAGCGTGCAGACGACTAAATTTATTAACGGTGGACGGGCCACTCTATCTTTCACTGCAACAACAGTAGGTGATCCCATCAAAAATCTGTCTGCTGGCTAGCCAGCAAATCTGAGCTGACATGCTAGCAGCAGATATACTCAGCTGAATGGAAACGAGTGCTGTTTCCTCCAAGAAACACATCACAAGCCAAATGTTGGACCAGGTAGGCAATTTCTATTTCCATTTGTGAAAGGGCCTTTCAACTCTGTATCCATAGGCTTTTTAACTTTCTTTTCCAGATCCCTATTTTTTTTTCTTTTCATTCCTTTCTTTGACATTTACGAATATTAAGCAGAAGTTGAACATTTTATGATTGCTCAATGGTTGAATTTCTAATATTCCACAATGATTCTGAGGTACCAGGCCACTAGTTAAGCAGGCATTTGCCTCAATATATCTCTGCTGGGATATCATTCACGTTAAACGTACATCAGCAGCCAGCCTCACTTAAAAGCAAACTATTTACTATTTTAAATAAAAATAAATAATATTAAATAAATAATATTCGAGCCACATTTTACAGCTTAAATTCCACCTCACGATCTGTCCTCAACATAGGCAACATTTTGAAGACTACTTGCTCCAAAATGACTTTCTCCTGGATTAAATGAATACTGTTACGAGTTTACAGAATCACATGAACCTTATTCTCTGTAGATTTTTTAAAAATTGGGAAAGTGAAGTATGCAACATAAATAGTTACAGTCTTCTGTAATTATAGTGAAATAGCGCTTTTAGAAACTCTAATTTGGAAAGGTAACAGGACTTCTGGAACATTGTAGGACCAGCAAGACCAGGAACTGGGTGAGACAAATGAGGCAGGATTATAGAGCCCCGCAAGTGAGGGATGAAGCTTACCTTCATTTAAAATTTTGGCATTTTATCGGGAATATTTTGGCATTGATTTTCATTTTAAAAATATATTGTATGAAAATATTATTTCTGTTGACTCCTGAGGGAATTTTTTATGCCTTAACATTTTGTTCACAAAGCAAGTGCCTCACTTATCCATAGTGCCAACATATCCAGGTACATTCCCCCAAAATTAGTTTCTCCCATAATGCTCTCCAAAACACCTACTGATGGTATAATGCTTAAAAAAAGTGGCAAATAAAAATTAGGCATACCAAGCTAAGCAAATAGCTTTCTTATAATTGCTTTTAGGGGTTTTAATAACTCAATATGTACTGAGAATCTCTAACAGCATGGAGCATTTCTCAAACTCACCCATCCATAGAACTCTTCTTCTTTTGTAGAGCATGTAAAGTCGTCTGAGGAACACATTCTGGTAAATGGTGTCTGAGAGCCGTTTCCAGCACATACTTTGATCAAGTAAGGCTACTGTCCCACATATATATTTCTCTTCCCTTTACTTACCCACATCCGCACCCCCCCCAGAATACTAAAAAGATGGACAAGTTGACACAAGATGAAGTTATAAATTAGTATTTATATGAATTAGTATTTATGAATTAGTATTTCTATGGACAGGTATAGTAAAAACTGACTGTGAAAAAATAACAAGATAGTAAGAAACATCTTGGAGCTTAGTGCCTCTGCAATAGAGTGATGTCAAAAACACTCACCAGTAAAGTCCGTATTGACTGGGTGTGTGGAGCTGGGAAATTTATAATATCCATTTCCTGTGAAACGAGTTCCTTTCATCATTATGGCTGTGGGAGCTGAGAGAGATGACTCTCTCCTCTCCAGCTGATACATGGGAGAGGGTCCATTGAGTTCTTCCGGTGCGAGCCATCTAACACGGATGGTTGTGCTGTTGATTCTTTCCACCATGGGAGGCCTCAGTTGGGTTGGCGCTAAATGTCAAAAGACACTTGTTACATTCGAGAACTTAGCTTCTGTCTCTGGACACAGATATTTCAACACACGTACACATGTACTTGTGTACATCACACTCAAGATCAACTTGATTGTGGTCTCAAGAATTTACATGGCTCCATGAACTGAAGACACAAGACAGAGTTTATCTTAAATGTGACCAAACACCATTTAAATGACTAACAAATAGTTATCATAAAACTTTTAGGATTAAATAAAATTTCTTCTTGTAGATAATTTCTCTATTCTTTTTCATTCAGAAAAAAATATTACGTATTACCCTCTGTTGGTGTCTCACCTCAATTCCTTTTAACAACCTGGTACCATAATGGTGCAATGAGCCTGTTTGTCTCTAATTGGCTTGTGGTGGCCCCTTTTCTGGAGAAATTCCCTTGCCTGAGTGGAAACTACCTCACCCAGAAGCCACCAGATCCCTCATGAAACCTGCAGCCTGTGACTACCTGTGCCCACCGCCAGTGGGTACTGATCACAAATGGTAGAGGCCCTCATCTTAACATCACTTCAAGTTATGGCTGCAATTCACAGATCCAAGAAAGTAAAGGAAATCATTAAAATGGGCTAGTTCATGGGACAAGAGGGCGTGTGGGGTTCAAAAAGAACCTGGCCCGGTGAATAGTCACTAATTCATTCCAGCCAATGAATAATGCAGGAACGATGACCCAAAGTTGCCAAATCTTTTACGTCATTAAAGATAGTCATTTTATGTGTAGTTTTACTGATTTTTAAAGCTTAGCAACTAAAGGAAAACAAATAAGCAAAACCACTCTGAAAGCCAAGTAGTGCATCCACATGAGGAAAAGGAGCCTGTGAGCTCAGGGGTTTATGAACTCTGGTCCAGGTTCCGTAGACTCGGGGCAGCCCCCTGGGCCCTGAAATGACAATACCAACAGGGCCTATGCCTAGCTGCAGGGAATGCCCTGTGCCCATGTATGCCCATGCATACACTGGCATGTTTAGAGGTCCTGGGACACTGGCAATTCTCTGGAGGCTCCTGGGAAACTCCAGGAATGAGTAACAGAGATAGAGACTTTTCCCTACAATCTACTAGAAAGGGGATAAGGGTAACCATTGAGTTAATAAAAATAAAGTTTTCATTTGATTTTTTTCTTCTTTTATTTTTATTTAAATTCAATTTAGTTAACATATAGCATATTATTAGTTTCCAGGGTAGACTTTAGCATATAGCATATACTAACACCCAGTACTTGTTACATCGAGTACCCTCCTGTGTTTTCTTCTTTAAACAGTTGAGTGTATAGGCTGCGATTCATCCCCACCCAAAGTGGGTTGGCTGGATTTGAGTGGCACAAGCAAAGAAAGGAACAAATATCATTATCACCAAGCTGACTGTTTAAGGATTTAAACTAAAGCCGTGTTAACATAGCCTTCTGCATACACAGAGTCTTTGCCTATTTCGATAAACATAAATTAAAATGACAGGAATACAAGAATTGATATCCTTAAACCATGAAAGACAATTCACCTTAAAACAGCTTAGAACAAGTACTATTTGTTACTCTCTAGAAAGCTGGCCAGCTTTCCAAAGGGAAATAATTAACTGTGATTCTATTTTAACTTTGCATGAAGAAGAGGGCACTGAGCAATGTGTTCATCAACTTACAAAGATAATTAACAATTCTGTTCATCTTCTGCTATTGCAAACCATGTGATGTTTTTATTTCTAGATATGTATAAATCTGTAAATTTTATGCATGATTTCCTTTAGCATTCCCTGCCAAAAATTAGTAAATGGTGAGTTCTCAAAGATTTCACTCTACAAGCTTTGCTCCATCTTCAAAATAATCCAACACAAAATAAAAAGCTAATCATCTAGAGATTTCTTTCCCCCTGAAGTTTCTCTTCATTGTTTGGAATTCCATTCTTGTATTAAAATTTTAGCAGGCTATTATGGGTTATGAGCTTAACCGGGGAAGAAGGATTGTCAAATATTTTTGAGTCCTGGGTTCAGGGAAGCAATGGGGGAGGACGAATTACATAATTTTTATTATCTATCTAAAATTTGCTGTTTAAAAGCACAAAAGAGAAGCACCTGGTGGCTCAGTCAGTTGAGGATCTAACACTTGATTTCAACTCAGGTCGTGATCTCAGGCTTGTGAGATGGAGCCCCAAGTTGGGCTCCATACACCATGGGGAGTCGGCTTGAGATGTTCTCTCTTCCTCTCCCTCTGTCCCTCCTTCTTGCTCTTTCTCTCTCTCAAATACATAAATGAATATTTAAAATAAATAAATAAGGGATGCCTGGGTGGCTCAGCATTGAGTGTCTACCTTCAGCTCAGGGCATGATCCCCAGTCCCAGGATCAAGTCCCACACCAGGCTTCCTGCAGGAACCCTGCTTCTTCCTCTACATATGTCTCTGCCTCTCTCTGTGTCTCTCATGAATAAATAAGTAAAATCTTAAAAAGTCATAATCAAATAAATCAATAAATAAATGCACAAAAGACGAATTTTGAACTATTTTGTTATATTTTCTGCATCCCACATACAATTCCCTAGTGTTATAGGACAAGAGAGGTTGACATTCTAGTTTGAAAAATATCGTCTAGTCCAGTGACATCCAATGGCATTTTCTCTAATGATGGAAATGTTCTAGATCCATATTGTCTAATATGATAGGCATTGGCCATGTATGAATACTGAGCACTTGATATGTGGCTAGTGAGACTGAGGAATTACATTTTGTTTAATTTTCATTAATTTTATTGTAAGCTTAAATAGCCATAAATGGTGATCATGGCTACCATACTGGATAGCAAAGATCTAGAGAGTCACAAACTATATATATTTGGTGTGTTAGGAATATGATTTCCATTTTATCTAAATATTTAGGGAAATTAGGAATATGCCTCCTGTACTTCTAGAGAACCAAAGAGTATTATCCTTGTTTAAAAAGTAGCCTCTTACTCAAAGTCCCATTTACTTGACATTTGATATTCCTTCATTTCAACCGCCCAGCTAGTTAGGGATAATGGTGAAGCTTTATACCACTACATTATTCAGAATCCCTTACCCCATTGAAAGCATAATCCGAAATCACTTCTTAATCAGGAATATAAATTCAGAGTCAAATAAAACAAAAAGAATTCCAGCAACTCAATAGTTCTTTAAAAAATATCTCCTAAAAGTGAGAGTGCACTTTTTTTTAATTTGGCAAAATGATTATAATCAATAAGGGCCCTCTTACTGAGAACCCACTACAATTAATGTTGACTGTTTAAATTCTAACAAGTAGTGGATCCCTTCTAAATTCACAGGGGAATTATTCCACCAAGCAATTAGACTATTCTTAGGAAGTCAACTACAAAGAATGAGTCAAATTAAGTTTTTTTTTTTTTTTTTTTTATTCTCTTGCTTAAAAAAAAACCAAACAACTTTCCAGCTGGTATGTTGTAGCTTCACTTAGAGGAGCCAACCCAGCCTGTTTGAAAGGGTGAGCACCCTACTGAGTCATTATCTTCAGTTTCCCTAAGACCAGAGGGGGAATTTTCAATCAATTAAACCAGACTGGTCACACACATACACATACATGTAAAGTGATGAAAAGAAAAATAGATATTTGTGAACTATTAAACACACTCACAAAAATACATACTTACTAAGAGAAAGGAGGAATAAAGGATTATTTCTCAGACTATCAAGGTAAAGGGATTAGGTATAAATTTGTTCATCACAAAACTGGATTAAGAGACAACATAGAATAATGTTTCAGAGATTATATTTTACTTTTTAATTTCCAATTCCACATGACTTAGGAAAATCACTTAAAGCTTATATAGGTCCTCAGTTTTCCCATCTATAACATGAGGATAAATTCTTGGTGGAATATCTTGACAATAACTGCTTTAAAAACAATATATATAATTGTGTTAGGTTTTACAAAGCAAATTTCTACACAAATGCAAGGCACTATTATTAGGCAATAACACATCTTTCATATTACATATTATAAAAGGATACAATTCATCCACATTCAAAATCTGTATTTACTTAGAAAATCCTCTTATAGCTGTAAAGTACAAAATGGATCTTCAATATCCATCATTTCAAAGAATAACAACATACAAAGTCTGTTTCTACTTCGAATAAAATTACAATGTTTTTGTATTTTTTCCACCTGCTTTGTATCCAGCTCCCAGCCTAGCTCTTCTATTTGTAAGTATTCTTTTATAAAATGCTCTGATAATAGACATTCTTCTTTATGCAGCATTTATTACTTTATAATCTGATTAATAGCATATCATAATGCATAAATTTACATGTGCAAAATTTATGTAGTGTGGAGTTTGAGTGTCATAGGATAAGAACGGAAGGCTAAATGAGCAGAAGCTTTGGTTGATGGCAGGTCTTTAAAATCAAATCTCCTTATTTGTTTTCAAGCAAGAGTTTGTTGCCTATGAACACTGCATAGCAGTGTCAATATCTTAAAACATCGTCAACTTTCTATTACAAAGACAGGAATCCAGGAATGAACAGCCTTTCGACGTTTCAGGCCTATGTGGGGAGCGGATTAACATAAGACATCCTCAGGCACTTTGTCAATAGAACACGATTTTGACTTTTCCTCAGAAATGCAAAACTGTCATGAGAAATGTAATTTGCCCAAACATGGCTAGGCCAAAACACCCACGGAAGGGCACTGGGATCAGGGCTTGCACAAGAGATCCAGGCCAGGAAGCCATGATTTCTCAGTTGGAGCCCATCCTACTGCATCTGCTCTCCAGTCAGTGTCCAGAAGCTTCTCAGAATCTCAGAAACCAGCCAGCCTTGCCTTGTTCACTGCTCTCTCTTCTGACCAGATAAACAGAAACAAAATCCATTTCACCCTTTCCTCCTTCTTTGTTTACTAGTCTTCTTCAAGAGAGAATATGTGCAGTGGAACCGATCTGGCAAGGAGAAAACTTCGCTTCTAGACTGGCTCATTTGGTCCCTAGTCATGGCACACAGGCTAATCCATAATTTGGCCCCTCTGTTCGTTGTTTGGCCTCATTTGTTGAAGAGCATGACAGATCCAATTGTGTCTTCCGGTTTCAAAATTCAATGATTGAACATTTTCAAGCAGTGCTTCTCAAGGAGTAAACCAGAAGGGATGCTGGACATATGACATATGGATCCTCTCAGCCCTTCAGGAAGCCAGCCAGTTCATCCCCTTCAGCTCTGAGCCACCTTGTTTCTCGACCCCAGCCTGGCATACAGGAATATTAAGACTTCTCTACGTCTTACGACATAAAGAAAGGCCAGAAAGCACTGCTTTTAGAGAATTTAAGGCAAATTGCCTCCTTGGTGAATAAACACTACCTTTACCAGCTGTTGTTCTGGTGATCATCAATAATTTGCAAGTAACTCGCATCCTAGATGTGCAGAGGAGAGGACCCATGCTTTCTGAACCGCACACGCAGCAGCAGTGCTGACAGTGAGCACTGTTCCCTAAAGTCCACCATTAATAAAAGGTAGCTGCTTGGACTGTAATTATGGCATCCTTGCTACCCAAACTTGAAGCTTTTATGGGGCTTATGCAATTAACTACTTAAATGCATCGTAACACTTGCTTCTCTGACAGCAAAGTATTGATTTTTTAATCATTTTCAAGTCTCCTCTAGCACAAATAAATGTACTACAGTTACAGTTAATGCACTGTGTACATGCATTAAATGCTGGTGTGACACAATTTATTATTTTGTGATATATAGAACTGAAGTTTGGCTTCTCAGAAATTAGCATCACCGAACCGACGTCAGCATGGAAACCACCATTGTCCTTGATACTCCAAATTCTCTAACTTCAAAAAGCTAGAGAGACCTTTGTTAATAGGATAGTTAGGCCTAAAAAAAAAAAAAAAAAAAAAAAAAAAAAAAAAAAAAAAAGGAGAGGGCACTGGATATAAATCTTTTATATATGTCAGTGTAGGAGCAAATTAAAAATTGTCTAAAAGGAAGATACAGTTTATATTTTCCTAAAGGTGTCACTGTGGGACCTATGGCAACTTTGTTCGGATGAATTTTTGTCTATTTAATTTCTTTCCTTGTACTTATGTAGGGTACCCCTATCAAAATATTTTATATACTGCAGTCTGTTTGATTCAGCCAATTTTTCCATATTCTAATTGTGTTGTTTTAACGCCTTCCTGTAGATAACACATCATAAAGCTCAAAGCTTTAAAAAGTATGATTTCTACATGCCACAAAGGCCAACAGAGCCCCTACTGAAGTCACCTACCTAAATGCAGACCTGGTGACAGAGGTCATTACAAGTTTCATCAATGAGCCCTTTCCTTGCGTGCATCCACACATTCAAAATTAAAGTTGGTGAGAGTAGAAAGCAGTTAATTCTGTTTTGTTAGAAATAATATCATTTTAGTTTTAGCATCTAAGACAGATGCCAGCATTTCACTCTGAACAGATGGTAATTCCATCTAATAGTGCATCTCTGTATTAGTAAGGTCTGTTGTGTATACAAACAGTAATAAACAGTAGGTAAGGATCAAAATAAATTTTAATTGTTGACATTAAATTCTGGCAGCCACAGTTCTAAGGCTGCAATATTCCTTTTTCAAGGCTGTCAGATTTACTAATGCTGCAAAAGCTCTGCTGAAAGCTGCCAGATTCCAGTTTCAGTAAAAAAGGTTTCTGCACGCCACCAGTGACTGATCGGCACCGGGATATCTGTTTCCATAGCTGAAATAATTGTTCAAGAACGATATGGAACCGGTGCTACCATCCATGGGATGGGCAGCCAGGATCCCCTTTAGAATGTTCCTGAAGGACCGAGCATCTCATTAAGAGGCTGATATAAAGAGCTACATCCAAATTGCTACATTATGGGAAACAGTGTCACCACAGCCCCTTTCCTACCCTGCTCAGTAGGTGCCTCCCAGTCAATGCATTTTATTCTCTTTGCAAAGCTGGGCATTCCTGAACTTCTCCAAAAGTGACATCATTCCTTTCATTTTGTTTGCTTTGCCGGAGCCTGAAGGATTTCCCTGACAATCGGAGCTACCATCAGCTGCGCTCTTCCATAGGCTTTGCTGTGGATCAAGTGTGCCAACAAGCACCAATTTGGTCCTGACAATGCCTCCAGCGATCTGGTATTACAAGTAGTAGCCGCTATTTATTTTGGGAAGCTGCCATGTTAAAAAAAAAAAAAAATCATTAAAAGACCCAGTTTGGCATTCAGGTGACTGTTCAATAACAAACATGCTTTGCAATCATATTTCTTTAAAAAATGGATGTATTTTTTTTTTAATCATGAAAAATATATTGCTTCCACCATATGGGACAACCAACGACTCACCAACCGATTTAAGATGCAGCATATTGAGCTGACCATATGTTACAGTGCTGTTGAATGGCTGAGTGATTCATGCCCGTCACATTCTAGTATATCAATTAAAGCTCCTTGAAGTCTGCATGATTTGTGTCTCTGTTATTAAACCCTGCTAATTCATCCCACTTACACATCTGTTATAAATCTCTAGGAGTGCTGCATGATTCATGGCAATCTGTGAGCATGCTACAGCAAATTCTTCTCCTTGTAATTAACAGTAAATTGTTTTACTGCCATGCAATGAATTTTTCAGTTATATTGCAAATGAACTCCTAAATGTGCGGTTCTTTCCTAAGAACTGACTTATATCATTAGGCAATTAAAAAGTATTGCTTTGAACCAAAAGCTTTTAATCAAGCGAAATACAACTTAAACATTGCTTAAGAGCCACGGAAATGTGACATGTTGGTTAAAACTGTAAAATAATTTCTGTTGTTGAAAGAGCAAAACAAACAAACAAAACCCTCAGTGTACTGAGGATCTCAGTGACGCCGCGACACACGACTTGCTGCCTGGAAACACTCAGTGAGACAAGTTTGCACAGATACTGTTTATCTTAGAAGTTACTTAAGTCATCTGTCATTACCAAATTTCTCAGATTGCTTTACACTTCTCTAATTGTAAAACAGTGCCTTTATTCTTGAAATAAATAATTGGATAATTAGCCAAGTTGAATCATCAGAGGATTCCAGCGCTGTTCAAGTGTTCTTGTCAGAGGTGAAGCAAATTCATTTCAGCTCGCCTCTGCAGCTCTTCGAGGAGGCTTTGATTTTTTTTTCCCCCACTTTCTTGGCAGCAGCTTCAGATTCATGAGTCCATACATCAAGTCAGTAGTTTAACAACAAATGGAATTAAATTCAAAGAAGGGAAACTAATTGAAGGACAGCAACAAAAGTGTTTGGTAATGTGCTTTTTAATATGGCATGCCACATTTGCATGATAATTTTTCCTTTTTAGCATGGAGCAGAAAGTGACTAGCTTAATGAGGGATTATTCAAGACAGGAACGAACAAAATGCATTCATAACTAAGAACAAAGATTGTATTATGAAACAAAAACAGGCAACCTCAGAGAAGTAACTGGATGATTGGTTTATGCATTATGAATAAAAAGATAGAAAAATATTTATATTAGTATTCACTAATGACTATATATACAAGATTGTTGTAATTAAAATTATAAATTAACATATTAAGAGTGCTTGTTTAATCACTCTGGGTCCTATTCACAATGAAAAGACTCATGTACCTGCATGCAAAACAATGTGTGTTTTCAACTGAGCCGCAAACAGCCTATACATTTTACTCTGGATTCAGAGAAAAACCTTAATGCACCGCTAATTACTTGCTTAATGGGAAATGGGCACTTCTAAGCTGGTAGCGTGGAGGTCAATTTATGACAGGCAAAGGAAATATCACATTGTTCACCCCGGAACAGAGCTCCAGAAGGAATTTCTCTCACGAGAGGTTTAAACTGTGCCGAATTCACAAAGTGTTGGATGCACACAAATTTGCTAAATTGCAAGGGTGATCTTAAGGAAAAAAACAACCAGGGCTCTAACAGGGCCGGGGCCATCAGCTCATTACCCTCCAACACCCAGAAGCAACTCCAGAGCCACCCAACACCCCACTTGGAGGCTTTTGCTCCAGATGGAAACAGGGCTGCTCCTGGGAGTGACCAGTTCCTCCCAGCAGACCAGTTCTCAGCTTTGTCGTGGGCCCAACACTAAGGCAGCAGCAATGCAATATTCCTGAGGAAATGCACCGATTCTAACCATATCTCTCACTGGAAAAAAATACATAAAAGCACATTGCAATCCTCAAGCTTTCTGATGAAAGTCAGGTAGATTGTTGCAGGTATTTTTTTTTTTTTTTTTTTTTCTGTCACTGAGATTTAAGGAGGAAACATGCTTTCATGAATCCAGGCTTTGGAAAAGCTGAACACTCCTACCAACTTTTGGTTACCATTTTAAAAAAGTTTTTGACTGGTCTCTGGCTTCTTTCAATCTCCCATAAGATATTCATGTGAACTACATTTGCACGTAAGAGCTAATTCCCCACACATTCATTAGATTTTGTGGCAGTAATATATTCCCTCCGATTGCAATTTCAGGGCAGGAAGCATCATAAGCTGTAAGCCAACTTTTATTTCTTCCCTACAGCAAACCTGTTGACTCTTCAAAAAGGATTGACCTTCTCATTGTTTATTTCTATGGCTTAGTATCTATGAGTTCTAACTGGATGTTGAATCTTAGGAAAAATCGTAACCGAAAACTCTCCTGCACCAAAAATAAGTCTGCTAAGAAAGATATTGGATCTGGAATTGCTGGGCTTTTCCGCACACTCCAACAAAAACAATTAAGTTCATTCTTATTGATTTCAACACTCCCCGAAAATGATATCCTCGAAAATAAATCAAACGGCAAACAAAAATTATTTTTCCATACTTTTGTCATGTAAGTGACTTTATTCTCTGCTTGGCAGGAGAAGAATCAGAGTTCTGACCAAATGTATTAAGGGATTAAGAAATAAACATTTTCCCAGGAGAACACTAAAATAGCTTTTCCTTCAGAAATGAAAGCATTTTTTTACACGGAAACGAAAGTTAATTTATTTCTTTTAAGGGAAATTGGGTAGAAGGAAAATGTTGGCAAGGAACAAAAAACAATTTTAAATTTACACGTTTGAATGTACACATTGAGAATATTTTAAATGTACCATTACATCTTCTCCTGCAACTGCTCAATCCTTTACATTCCAGCTTCTGCTTCAACCACACTAAATAGAGGGCTCCCGAGAGGGCCACCAATGCCACCTTCCTTGTAGATCACATTCCTCTTGCTTTCCCTACAGCGTATGATACTACAGGATTCTAGATCCTTCTAGAATTCTCTCTTCCCTTACCTTTTCTGAAACCGTTCCCTCTAATTCTGACCATTTCTCTGTTCCCTTTACTCCTCCTTTCTCTTTCTCTCAAAATAATAGCATTCACTAAGATGTGAACTTTTAATTTGTATTTTCTCTGCTTTTACTAATTCATTGTTATCCACAGTTTTAGCTGCATCTATATGCAATAATTATGAAATCTGTATCATTGTGAAGCTGCAGATTTGCATTTTCTGCTGTGGGCTCCTTATAATTGTCCTGGGTATGTTGTTAGCAAATGATCAAACTTAAACCCATGGCTTTATTTCTCCCTTGTGTTCTTTCTTCATCTTTCTCATTATCTTTGATGGCATCACCTTGGTCTGCAATATTTACTGTCATCTTCAATTCTTCCTGCTTCTTAACCTGCGGATTTCTCTTCCTTGATCCACCTGCGTTTCTTTCCTTCCATTTTTACTTCTGTTCCTTTGACTTCCTCCCCCCTTGACTCTTATTAGAAAAATCAATCAGACTCTAAACACTCTTTTCTAGTCTATTCTACATTCTACTACCAGAGAAATCTCCATAAACCCCAGTTTTCATCTCATCAGTACCTGGAACCATGCTAGTCCTAAAATACTGACTAGGATGGCATGTGTTCCGTAAATACCTACCCAAATCCTTACCAATCCTTTAGAGTCCACCTCCAATGCTATTTCATTGGAGATAATTTCCTAATCTCCCAAATCAAAGCTATCTATCCCATATTCTGTGTTCCCATAGCTTTCTTTTGTCCCTTCTCCATAACCTCCTGTTCACCCTACCTTGCATGTCACCATCTTAACATAGACACCATTAAGGTGTCTCTGAATAGAATTATCTTTGAATCCCCCACAGTGCCCTAAATAGGTAAGCCCTATTATATGCTTACTGAATTGAGCATTCACAGCAAAATACAGTAACTGTACAATCACGGCACATTGTTAACTGTGTACGGCAAACAACAAATTTGAAATCTGTAGTTTTTGGGCAAAATTTTGAAATGCTTACCATAATTCTGAATGGCACAGTCCTCACAGAACTGAAAAATAATGACTTTAGACTTTAGCACTCTTACAGTTTATTTTTGTAATATAATCCTTAGTGCTGGGACTCTGCATGGTTTCATTTGTGTTATGTAGTATTACAGAAGCAAAACTGTAAAATAGCTTTTTGATTTTGATAATATTAGAAACTTTATAAATTTGCATTGTGACTGATAGTGAGAATAATCGTGATAAAAATAACAATTTTTACTCAGGATTTACTCTGTGTTGGGCACTGCTTTAAATATTTAACTTTCTTAATCCTCATGAACCCTATATAAAATAGGTTATCCTTATTTTTAAATGGGAAGATCAAGCCCCAGAAGTAATGTAGTTTACTTAAGGTCATGCAGCTAGCTGATGGCAGAGGTCTGAATTTAAACCCTGGCATCCTGGCTTATCATTCTTACACTAAATATACGAATAAGCTCTTATTTTCAAAAGTCGATTAATTTGTGCATCTCACAGCTTTCAGAGAACATGAGAAGTTTCCAAGTTCTATCTTTCAAAGATAAAGTGTCGGAGAGGATTGAGAGGACTTAGTTTCA
This sequence comes from Canis lupus baileyi, assembly GCF_048164855.1. Taxonomy (NCBI): domain Eukaryota; kingdom Metazoa; phylum Chordata; class Mammalia; order Carnivora; family Canidae; genus Canis; species Canis lupus. Next base: position 12,413,695 of record NC_132875.1, on the reverse strand, counting down.
TCTCACTACTGTTCAGTGGACAGAAGTGGCCTCCAGTACCCTCACCAGTAGCTGAAATGGGAGCCACGTCCCAGAGCTATGTCCCTTCCATGCCACAGAAATCGGCTGCTGCAACCAAGGTGGGTGTTACTAGTGCAGTTCTTCTCACTGGTGAATTGACCAGGCAGGATCTGTTTCATAGACATTTGTCCTGCTTTTCTCTTTCCACCCCCCAGACTCCATCTAGTCTCTTCAGACAGGCACGTCTCCCTTCAGTCCGCTTCGTTAGTTTGTTTCCACAAAAAGAATCTCATCTAGAGGAGAGAGCCTGTACCAGCAGTAGAAACTATTGGCTTGTGAGGTGCAGGTGGGAGGCGCTACACAATGCCTTGTGGAGGTGGTATGCAGCGTGGGAGAGAGACCTGAGGAAAAGCTAGTTATAGAAAATGTTATTGGAAATGACGTCATGAGGAAGATGAATTAGACTCTGGGGAGTCCCCAAGGGAGTAGAGGGAGACTGTTGAGTGGAGGCCACAGAGACATATTCTGGATCCATGTAAGAAATCACCATTTAAAAGAGGTCTCCAAACCTGGATCTGTCTGAGAAGGGGTAGCTCCCCTACCAGTAAAGGGATCAAACATGAGTTGGACAAGCAATTGGGAAGAACATTACATAGAATATACTGTTATTGGTTAGCAAGTCACACTAAAGGACTTTTGAAGATCTAATTATGAATTTATTTGACAGAGAGAGCACATGTGCCGGCAGAGGGAGGTGCAGAGGGAGTGGGAGAAGCAGACTCCCTGCTGAGCCCAAGGCAGCGCTGGATCCCAAGACCCGGAGATCATGACCCCAGCAGAAATCAAGAGTCCCACACTCCACCAACTGAGCCACCCAGGCATCACACAGACGACTTTGAAGTGTTTTACAACCCGGGGAAGTCATGATTTCAGTTCCCCTCAGTCACATGTTTGTGATCCTTCTGCTCTCAGGCCAGTTCTTAACTTGTGTTGTTTCTATTTTTACTCTTCTCCAGCTTGCAAGACAGAGTTCTCTTTTTTTTTGTTCTCTAGTCCCAAACTATATCATTTTTTCCAAAAGGAGACAGGGAGCTTGCCTCTATCATCCGTAGTCAGTAACCCTCTAATAATCTAATATACAAAAGTAAATAAATAAAGTCTTACAGGAGAATGGAGTTCTGTACAATCTAGGTATGCCACAAATGTATGCATACATATGAAATACATATAAATATGTAAAAACACAGATTTTGGTTGTAGAGGTAATACTTCTTCCTTAGAAGAAGGAAGGAAAACACGCTTCCTTAGAATTGGGGAGTCAATCTCATTGATGGAAAAGTTGAAGAAACAAAATTACTTGAATGAAATAACTTGAGCCAAACAAGTTTTTCAAGAACCCAAAGCAACTAGAGGACTTTGGCATAATTGGTTCGGGGGTGTTTGGTTTCTGAGGAACCAGAGTTACTCTGGTAACATTGGTTAAACAATACAATAGAATCAGACCTGAATACAGCCAGGAAAACAGCCTAGGGAAAATTTTTATAGCTAAATATGTTTGCATAATATCTGTCATTCATCTCGGAGTCTTTTAACCTTCTCACATCTGGGCATTTCCTTAAGAAGCACCAAGCCTTGTTTGATTGCAGACAGAAAAACTGATTTGAAAATATACTACTAACTGCAGAGGAATTGAGTTATGTAGGTGTTAGTGATACCTGTAATGAAGGTCATATGAATCTAGCTTATTCTAAGTAAAGCAAGCAAAAATCTATACAAACCACTTCCTACTAAGGTCATACTTGATAACGAGTCTTTTGTTTGAATTTCACAAACTTAAGAGCTTCTTATTAATAACAAAATTAATTAATAAATATACTACCATCTATCCAATAAAGGCAAAATATAACATCAGGGCAACCCAGTAATTCCTAGATGTCTGCCTTTAGCCCCTGAGGGCTGGTGTGGGTAGATCCAAAGCCCACAGAAAGGGTCAGGAAGAAGCATCCTGAACCCTCATAAGAAGCCTCCTGAACACTTCTAACAACTGTCAGAATGCCACTAGGACCTTAGATGGTTGCTGAGCCCTGGAGTCACTCTGTATCTAATTATATTGCTTATTATGGCACAGATGCAACTCAGGGCTCCCATGGACCTCTCAAACTTCAGCTCATTTGCTTACTTTTTGTTTGCTTAAAAATGTCAATATAGGTAGCAATCAGAGTTACTGATCGGGGAGCAGGAGAAATCAGAAAAGATAAGTATTAAGTCCAAACTAGAGAAGGTATTGAGCTTAATAGGTGTTTGTTTAGAAAGACACAATATATTTTTCATGTCCATTAAGACTTGCTTACCTGCTGCTAATGTCCGTCCTGCTCCTGATGCGCTGGTTACACAACCAATTGAATTGCAGAGAGAAATAGTAAAGTTGTATATCCTATAAGGTTTCAGTTCTTTTACAATATAAGACAGTTCTTGGGATGTAGCAGTGTACAACACCTTCAAGGCAAAGAAAAAAAATCAGATAACAGATAAACAGTGTGAGAAATATAACCTTGGCAGTCAAGAATCCATGAATCCTGTATGAATTCAGACAGAGGAATTATTGCCAACCACTATTAGAAGAGGGATTTTTTTTTTGAAGAGTCTCAACAAGCTAGGATTTAATTGATAATTGTACAATCACACTGTTTTATGAGGTAATAATCCAGTTCCTGAGTGGATAAATGAGGAAACCAAGTTATTGCCTCATAAAGCAGCGTGGTAGTATGGTTATTGTCACCAATGGTAGAGATAAAGGATGGTGACATTGTCATTGTTATCATGAAAAAGTCCAAATAAAACCATGGGGCTTGGCCAAAACTAATCCTGTGCAGCAATGCCCACATGTTATTTGATGGAGCTAGTACAGAAAAAATGTCACTATGTTAAATCAATTCCATCATTTTCTTGAAAAAAGGAACCACAAGAGAAAAAGGAACACAAGGAAACACATTACTGAGCATCCACATGAGGCCAATTCTCAATTATCTTTCTTTCTTATACAAATAAGCATATGCAGATTAGATCAAACAGTTACATTTTTTGAAATACTGTCTTTATCATACAATTCCAAGTGAAAATAGCAGATTTGAGCAAAGGAGACTGAGAGGAATGCCATAGTCCATAAACAAATAATTAAACAACTATCACTGAGAATTGGTCGCATCATGATAACTAGAAATGATCAAAAGCAATCATATAAGTTTACTTATAGATACAAAAAACACTGGAAATTATATTCAGAAAAAAAGTCGTTAAAACAAAGAGTATGACACCAAGCATTAGTATAAAACTTTCTTTCTAAGGGATGTTGCCATACATTCATATCAAATAATCCTCCATAAATATAAACACAGGTAACTATAAAGGTTAGGAACATTTGGGGGTAGTTTTCGAGATATTTTCACTACAGCAGTATGATAAAATTCATTTGGAATATTTGCCTGGGTATTGATTTTAAAATTTCATGACCTAAATGAGTAGTTTCAGGAAGCAGCGTGAACAGACTATACACTGTATCGTTTATATAACATTGTTTTCAGAAATAAAGGTGATGTCAAAAATTCTAAAAATGCAGGAATAATTTTAAAATTTGGTATCATTTCCTTGCAATTACACTTAGAAATCAGAAAAATGTCAAACACCAAATTATAAGTGCTTTATGTTTCTAATTCTAAAATTGTTATTGAAGGAGATTGAGGATATAAAATTTTCTCCTCTGTGCTCTGTGATTTAAAATTTCCCAAGAAAAGTAAAATTTTGAAATGAGTAAAATTTACTGAATATTGTTATAAAATTTATCCCATTTAGAACAACTCTGATAGGATTAATGCAGACTTTTAGAAAGTAAAATTGTTTTCAGGATAAAGCATAAAAAAGTGTTCTGATTTTAGGAAAATGTGGCAAAAATAAGCAGCAGAATATTATGCAGCCATAAAACGGGATGTGATCATGCTATTTATGACAACATGGATGTATCTAGAGGACATTACGCTAAGTAAAATAAGTCATACTGAGAAAGATAAATGCCATATGATTTCACTTATATGTAGAATCTAAAAAAAAATTAAAAAACAAAAAATAAAATCAGATATGCAAATAGAGAGTACTGATGGTTGCCAGAGGGAAGGTGTGGGGGGATAGGCAAAGTGGGGAGGATGAGCGAGACGGGTAAAGAGAAGTGGGAGAGACAAGCTTCCAATTAAGGAGTGAATAAGTCATGAGAATAAAGGGCACAGCATAGGGAAACTAGTCAATGATATTGTAACAGCATTGTGTGGTGACAGATGGGAGCTACACTTACGGTGAGCAGAGCATAACATATAGAGAAGTTGAATCACTATGCTGTACACCTGAAACTAAGGTAATATTGCATCAACTCTACTCACTTTAAAAAAAAATAATTTAAAAATGAAGTATTTCCTTTTTTTTTTTTATTTTTAAAGATTTTATTTATTTATTCATGATAGTCACACAGAGAGAGAGAGAGGCAGAGACACAGGCAGAGGGAGAAGCAGGCTCCATGCAGGGAGCCCGACGTGGGATTCGATCCCGGGTCTCCAGGATCGCGCCCCGGGCCAAAGGCAGGCGCCAAACCGCTGCGCCACCCAGGGATCCCTAAAAATGAAGTATTTCCTATTTCATTTAGGATGTTGACTCATTTTTTGAACAAACTATTCTGTGGAACACGAACACAAAGTGAAATATAATGAGAAATAGAAAATGTAGATTAATACTAATTTTGATGGGCCTTTACTTCTCCACATATAGTTGTTATAAATTACATTATTTTAAAAAGATATTTACCTTAAAGCTTGGGGCACATAAAGTAATCACTCAGATAAACTTTGTCTTTATCATATATAGTCATTTTACAAGATTTCAAGGATCAATTTAATTGGAAATTTTCTTTGGGATGAATCTTTAAGGACGTGGAGAGAATTCTGTAGAAGCTTGAAATCCTACACTGATAATATCACCACTTCTAGATATTTCCTTGCCACTACTCTTAGTCAAAGAGCAACTGTCTGTAACAGTTATTTTATGGTAGGCCTTCCCTAGAAATTTTGGCTATTTTCTTACTAAGCTTATAACAAGACACACTCAGGTCAACATGGATACAAATTTCATTATCGAGAAGGTGAAGATTTTTTACTTTGCCACTCTTGATTTCACTTTCTTGAATATATGATGAAGTAGATATTTGTAGGGGACAGAAAGCATAAGAGAATAAAATGATATATCTATATCTTTATTTCAATTTGGCCACAGAAGAAAGGACTTTAAACAAAAAAAGATGCATATACATAATTTTGTCACTAATAAAAAAGAAATATTTTCCTGCTTCACTGAATGATAAAATGATCTTTTTAAAAGTGCAATGTAGTCCTATCCCATTAATAATCGCTAATAGTACCTCATACTCCTCAAGCTCTTTAAACTCTACAAAAAAACATATAGATAAGCAGAAATTGTTTTCCTATTTTACAGATGAGTAAAACTTGAAGCACAGAGATGTATGGAAAGCTAACAACTGGCAAAAGTGGGATATGAACAAACAGACTTCTAAGGCTATATCTTTATGAACTATGTTTTCTTCTCAGTTTTGTTTCTTAGAAAAGAATACCACAGTGCAAATGATAGTTGCTTTGAAGCTACATTTTATGAAGAAAGAATAGTTTACAAAGCAAAAGAATAGCAAAAACAATAACAAAACATCAATGATGAATGTTGTATAACACTAAGGACCAAATGAAGTAGGTCCAGCTGTAAATTTACCTGAAATCCTATGATATACTGGATTGGTCGACTAAATCGTTTACGTTAAAAGATATATGTAAGGCTACTTCTGTGTTTATCACCTGAGACAGTTGCAAATTAGTCAGCACTTATTTCCAGACCAATGGAAAAGTATAACAAGGAATCATAAATTATTTATTGGCTCTTCTTCTACCTTTGTGTTGTAAACATGCTCCGTCTACTGGAAAAACTAAAAAATATTGACAGATCTATTGGCAATGGGTTGAAGAGGGTCTCCCCCAAATTCTTGTTCACCTAGTACCTCAGAAAGCGATCTTATTTGGAAAGAGGTTCTTTGCAGTTATAATTAATTAAGTCATCATGAATTTAGGGTGGGTCTTAATACAAGGGATATATTTATAGAAGAAAGGAGGAGGATACGCAGATACAGAAGAGACAGCAACATAGAGAAAAAGGCCATGTGAAGACAGGCAGAGATTGGAGTTCTGCTGCTACAGACCAAGGAACGCCCAGGATCTACCATAAGCAGAAGAGGCAAGGAAGGATTCTCCTGGAGAGCCTTTGGAGGGAAAGTAGTCCGTCAACACTTTGATTTCAGATTCTAGCCTCCATTAAAACCAATCAGCTTCTATTGTTTTACGTCACTTAGTTTGTGGCTGATTTGCTACTGTGGTCCCAGGAAACTAATACAATGGGGTACAAAGGTCTGACTCCTTGACTTCTTTAGGACAACCTTATGGGGTCATTTCAGCTCCAGAACTATGCACAGGATCAAATTAAACCCTTTCATTAGTGCATCACAATTCAGCTTCTTATTCTGCTCAACCTTGCATCTCTTACTACTTTCTGTGTGTTGTTTCTGAGAGGACTCCCCAATAAACCTTCTACTCAATCCTCTCCACAGCATCTGTTTCCTGGAGAACCTGACCTAAGATACCTAGGAGTACCCTAGGAAGGAGACTTTAAAATGACATTTCGGAGCTGGATCACCAATCAAAGAGAACCTCGTCACAGGGAGTGGGTGGGGTATTGATGGTCCCTAGCACGTACTAGTGTGTGATTCTCATTGGTGGGGAACTGGACTTACCAGTGAAAGGAAGTTCACTGGTTTGGTGGAACTGGAAACCATATGGACTATTTTGCGGAAAGTAGTAATTATAAGGACTGTGGAATCAGGTAGCTCTTGCTGGGTGCAATGAATGCACTGAAGAAAGACAAAGAAGGCCTGAAGGTCACCGATTCAAGGCAAACTGAAAACCTCTTTGGCAGTGTTCGTTCTCCATATTCATAACATCCTATTAAATGACTCAGATAAGCAAGACATGGCAGGTGCGGAGAAGTCTTCGTAAATATTATATGCTCCAAAGAAAGAGATCAAGTTTTTAAAAAATAAGGAGGCTTCCACATCAGCAAAATTTTTAGGAGTCCAATAGCCTGAGATATGCTAGGACATCCCTTCCAAAGTAAAGGTCAAATTATTGCATCTTGCACTTACTACTAGGAGGCAGGAAATAGAATGTCTGGCAGGCCTTCTTAGGTTCTGAAGAGAGCACACTGCGTATCCGGGAACACTATTCTGACTAAGTTACTGAGTAATATGGAGTGTTGCTAGCTCTGAGTGGGTCCTAGGGCTAGAAAGGATTCTTCAGCGGGTCAAGGCTGCATTGCAATCAGTCAAGCAACTCGGGGCATGAAGCCTATCAGATCCTGTGGTTTTAGAGCTGCCTATAATGGGAAAAGATGTAATGAGACATTTATGGCAAGCTCTCAATGAAAGAATCACAAGGTAGACTTACAGGATCTGGATCAAAGGCATATTACACAATGGAAATAAAATACCATTCACTAGAACAGCTCCTGGCATACCAGTGAGCCTTGGTAAACACAAAGCATCGAATGGCCATGCAGCCAGAGCTACCCCTCATGAGCTGAGCTCTGTCAGACATGCCATGTCTTAAGGCCAAGTAGGCCCAACAGAAATTCCTCATAAAATGGAAGGGGCTATCTGGTAACAGGCACAAGCAGAGCCAAGATAATATCCTGTGCAAGCAGGCTGTCTGGACCCCCATGTATCATTTGTACACTGGTTGCTCAATCTCACATGATACATGTGACTTCTTGGAGGTTCCTCAAGAGCTGAGAGAGTAGAAAAATGTGGTTTGGTTCACAGATGGGTTGTCTTGGCATGTGGTTGCAAGTCAAAAATGGGTGATGGCTGCTCTACAGCCCCACTCAAGGATGACCCTAAAAACCAGCAGCAAGAAGAAATCTGCTCAATAAGCAGAACTTCAGGCAGCACACCTGGCCATCCATTTTGTGTGGAAAGGGAACACTCCAGAGGTAGAACACATCTGAACTACATGGCAGTGACTTAAAGTATTGGTCATCAGCATGAAAAAAAAAAAAAAAAAAAAAAGACTAGAAGATCACGAACCAGGAAATCTGGGAGAGAAGAATGTAGGCAGTCCCATGGAAGATATTGTTACATGTGAAGATCTCTTTATATCATGCTAATGCCCACCAAAGAGCGTCTTCCTCAAAAGAGGTGCCAAAGGCCACGTACACAGAATGACTTGTCCAGTTAACATCAGCCGCCTCTGTCCTCGGCCACCCTCATGCTGATAAAATAGGCCAACGGAGTACATTGACCACGCCATAAACTGGAGGGAAACAAGAGCCTCTCCTCCTCCAGGATTACTATACACATATCACATGGTTTAGTCCATGTACATAATAAAGCCTTCATAAGTTAGCTGTGATTACTATTCTCATTACTGCTGGCAAGAGTATGAATTACTGGAAGGAAGTATGTCACTGTATATCCCAAACCTTAAACATATTAATAACCTTTGCTATAAGTTGTGATAAATCCATTCCTCAGAATTCTCTTAGGAAGCAGAAATATGCAAAATGGACATATAAGACATTCTTGTCAGTGTTATTTATAGTTCCAAAAGAATCAATACAATACCAATATCAACTGATTGTGGGTTTGGTTGAAAACATTATTATATGCCCAGATAACAGACAATACTCAGCTACTGAAAGCTGGCTCTTTACAAGATACTTTAGGATATATGTTAAGGGCAAAAAAGCAGATTTTGTTAAACAAAATTATATCTACTTTGTTTTATGACATGCTTATATTAGAAAAAATAAGTGATATAGACACACAGGACCTTGTACAGATGATGTCATGTTAAGAAACAAACATGCCACGTAAGGAATATATAAAGGAGAATTTGGTCACAGAATTCTGCAAACTCAGAAAATGTCAAACGGAAGACAATTCAATTCTAAAATAGTAATACCTGTGACACCGCTGTCGGAATAGCTTGGTGAGGTGACTGTTCAGAAACCATATTGATTTTATACCCCACAACTTCTCCTCTTGTTACATTCTCCGCGGGCTCCTCCCAGGACACATTGAGGGAGTGTGGTGAGAGTGGGGAGACGGAAGGGGGGGTCATGAATGCCGGCACTATTGAGGACAATAACAGGAACAGAGTGCTGTTATCTACAGGTCTCCAGACAGAATTCATACACGTGCTCTAATTTCTGACATAACCCCATTCCTCACATAATACTCTGATCTCCAAACATCAAAAGATATACTGGTATTTATAAAAGCTATCCCTCCCCCCCTTTTTTTTTCATGTTTTCTGCAAGGATGTTCCCTATCCTTATACCACCAGCAAAGATATTTTTCCATTTACAAGAGAAAAATCATATAGGACTTTGCTTATGTACATCAAGATAAGTAAGATAAGTTTCCTCCCTTTTGGGGGGGAAACTGTAAGTCTCATGAAGCATTTGAAAGGAGAAGTCATCAAAACTGAATCTGTCTTAGTCCACAAAGTCCAGAACAATGCATAGTGACATGTTGGGTTTCTGCTGTAGAGATGTAGATTTCACCGAGCCACACTGATACAGCCTGGAGAAAGAGGTAAATCTAAAATGTTCTAAATAACCCCAAAGAAATGTTTAAAGTTTTCAATAAATCTTGACTGAAATGCTCAGAGTACATACGTACATACATTCTCCCCCTGCCATCCTTGAGATCTTAATACGGATTTTAAATGTGCTAACCAAAGGTGTATTATCAAAGGACCTCATCGCACGTTCAGTAGCCAGTGACCCATAAGATTATGAGGGTCCAGTATTGCAGTTTCACCCATTACTTTTCATTTCTGACCTTGATTCTCCCCTTCCAGAATGCCATGGCTCATCACTTGTGCTATCATGGCACTATTATTTGTCCAAGATGGCTGGCAGTCATTAAGAGATGCTCAAGCACAATGCACATTTTATTCATGAAATGATTCCCTTGGACATCAACCTAAAGCTACCCTTATCCTCCCACAGTCCTAACAGATCCAATTTAAATCAGGACATGGGTTTCTTTGAATATCTGTAGATTCAAAGCATAACAAAAGCGTCTTTTTTTGGTGAAAGGCTCATGATATTTGAAGGGTTTTCAATGTAAAGAGTGAGGGAGAGGGTTAAAAATATCTCATTTGCTGTAATGAAGATATCTTAAGAAAATTAAAATTTTTTACTCTCCTTCCTTACCATATTGCCAACTGCTTATAAGCACACTTGTGAATTACAGATTTTAATATCCAGGATTCTATCATTAGGTACAATCTAGTACCTACACTATTTGCTTTGGAGAGAGAAATAAAAACAAACTAAGATTTGTGAAATTGGTACAGTTATCTCTTTCATTGAACATAAACTGTGCTGAATTTGGAGCAAGATAGTACATACGGCCAACCCACTTCAGGAATGGAAACCAATTGCTATTTTTGGCAAACGTTCCCCAAAGACTAGAACTACAGTTAAGTTATTTTTCCCCCTTGAAGTAATAGCTCAGGCATTTATTCCCCCCCCCTAAAACTTACTGCAAGTGCTTTATGACCTTGAGATATTTACGTAACCAACCAATATATTAAATTTTTCCTTGGCCTGTATAAATGTATAATTCTTGCTTTTCAAAACACACTTCAGTGCTGTTGACTTTCATTTGGGACAGTAATTCCACTTGGGAGTCTTAAAAGTAGAGTTCAAAGCATTTCTCTTCACCTGATTCTCCTGTTCTTTCCGAAGTCCAGGTAGAAGGCACGCTGCCAGCCATGTTCACAGCTAAGACTTGAAACGCATACTCAGTGTATGGCTCCAAGGCAGTGATGGTTGTGGCTGTTTGAGGAGGTTTCAATGCATTTTCATTGGCTGATTCTACAAATGGGTGAGGACTGAGCCAGCCACTGCTCTGAAAGACTCGACTTTCTGCTGAGGTGGTTTCTCCATCAGATCTCAATCTTTTCATGTAGAGTTCATATCTTATAATTATTCCTAGAAAAGTAAAACAGGACCCAAGATGACCCATCAGACAGACAATTTTGGGGGTGGGTTGGGGTTAGGCTAGGTAAAGGTGACAGTTTTGCATTATTTTTCTGACTAGATTACCTGTCCATTTCTTAGTAATCTAGATGATGAGACTTTGATAAAAGACAACAAATTGACAGACAGATGAGTGTATGAAATACTGTGGACAAGCATATTCATGGGAAAAACAAACCATAAATGAAAAATAGCTATAACCTATTCCAGGTAAATTCAATCCCTTTCAGAATGAATGATCATAATTTCTACCGAGAATTGCTTTTGGGAGGAGGATTTGATTATTGCACCTCTAATTTATATACTTTCAAATTTGCAGATTTTAATTTTATTATCTACTTAACACAAGCCCTGTTTACATAAATATTGGAGCATTAAACTTGATTTCTACCTAGTTTTCTCAAGTAACTTAAAAGTCTGATAAAAAGGTTTTGCCATCGTACGTACATGATATTAATTACTAAAAATATATGAATTTCTGTCTGGCCTATATAACCAAGGGTTCAATTGTATGAAGACAAAAAATTAACTTAATGGAGCCAGCTAGCCTATATACATATTTTTTTGTATTATTTTATACCCTTTTCTTGCTTAAAAGAGAAAATTTACTCCTTATGGGTGCCCTAACTTGTGACACCGTCAAATATAATGCATTTTATAAGTGAGTTTCAAATTAGAAACATCGTTTGTGTTGTGACAGATGTCATTAAGAGCAAAGATAATATTAGCCTTTTAAGGGGCAATTTAAATGAATGGAATTTGTTATTAGATTAAAGACATACACTTGTTTTACTAACCAGTACAAATAGTATCTGATATCTTTAGAGATTCTCAATTATTATATCCTATAGTTACAGAGACGAATGCAATTGCCAGATGCTTACTGCACAATTCCAAATGCCTAGATTCTCATACATATTTGGCCTCAGAAAGGGAACTCTAAGCCTGGAATTCCTACCATTTGGCTCCAGTGGGGGAGACCATTCTACACGAAGTTCTGTGGAACTGATCATCCGCACCTCAGGTGGACCCAGCCTTCGGGGAGGTGCCTGGGCTGTCATCACTGTAAGGGGTGAGCTTTGTAAACAGCCCCCACTCGTACATGCCTGTACAGAAAAATGGTACTTGGTGAATGGAGCCAGATTCCGGATGGTAGCAGAAGTCTCATGACCTTCATAAGGAACACATGGCTGGCCACCATCAAAAGGAACACAGGACAAAATATATTTTTCTATAGGACCAGAACGATTTGAAGGTGAATTCCAAGCAAGTGTCACAGAGTCTGAGCTAATAGGAATGATATAACTCAAGTTCAGGTTTCCTTCTGGGACCCCTGGTTTCGTCTTGTAAGTGACAGCTGCACTCCTTGTTGAACCATGCACACTGGCAGTCTCGATGTAATAGGAATATGAAGTATATGGTGACAGGTCAGCATCCGAGAAGTACTGAATACCTGAAATTAAAAGAAAGAAAGGAAAAAATAGTTACATTTCACAAATTGGCAAGGAATCACTTCTAATTGCTTTCCTATTTATATAACTTAATCACAGAAAGTATACAATCTGCTCTTTTGAATGAGAGTATGAAAAAAAAAAAGAGAGAGAGTGTGGTTCATGTATCTAAAACCGAAATAAAGCAAATACTGACTAATTTTATTGCATAAGAAAAGTGCCTCTTGTAATGAAGACTATTTAGAAGGTTGTTTAAACTCTTGTTCTTTATATAATATAGTCTTTCTTATAGAAAATAGAAGAGAAATTTCTGCAATACAAATAGCTGTTTCTTCTATGTAACCTGTTTACTTGTTAACCGACATTTCACAAAACGAAGGGTTGGCAAATTGCAGGCCATGTTTGTCACCCGGCCGATATCTTGACTGCAACCTTTCCTGAATTTCTGAACCACAGAAACTGTGAAATCATAAATGTTTATTGTTGTTTTAAACTGCTAAATTTTGGAGACATTTGTCAGCATCAATGGAGAATTGATACAAGAGAAGTCTGAGTTTTTCAAAAGATTAGAAAGATAGGGGGGATCCCTGGGTGGCGCAGCGGTTTGGCGCCTGCCTTTGGCCCAGGGCGCAATCCTGGAGACCTGGGATCGAATCCCACATCGGGCTCCTGGTGCATGGAGCCTGCTTCTCCCTCTGCCTGTGTCTCTGCCTCTCTCTCTCTCTCTCTCTGTGACTATCATAAATTAAAAAAAAAAATTAAAAAATAAAAAAGATAGGGAATGGGCGTGATTAGGCATGTGCCTGGAATTTCCTATTCTCTAAGGGGAAAGGAAATGCACTGCAAGACTGTGGCACTCACAACATGCCAGGTAGTCAAAGGGAAATGTTTACAGGCTCCAGCTCCACTGTCACAGAGTAGGCAACAGAGTAGGTTTGCAACCAAGATGCAATAAACTAATGGTGTATGCAAGCATATATTAAAACATATTTTACGAGACCAATTCTTGGAAAGGTCTTGGGACCTTTTCCAAATCCAATTCTTGGGAAAGGTTTCCTCATAAAGCATATAAAAGTATGGACGTGTTATTTATAATAGGAAATGTTGAGGTAAATTAAAGTGGAATTTAATAGGTCATAATTTTTAATATTAACATTAGACATTAATAGAATTCTAGTATCACATAATTATTTGAAAATATAGTGATGAAGGCCTTGTAGCAACACGGGTAAAAATACAGACTGTAATAGTGCATATAGTTGAATATTATTATGAAAAATAAACTGGAGTGTACAATACTCCAGAAATTTTCCAAAGTGAAGTTAGTCATCATGCTAGAATGTGACAATTGTGATGCTTAAAAAAGATGCTTAAAAAAATTCTTTTAACCCTTCTTAACAAGATATGACACTTTTGTAAGAAAAAGATTTATACCAACAACAAAATAACTTAGACAAATTATTGCACAAACACAGCATGAGATTCTTCTTTGGGGATGCTAATAATAATAACCGTATGCACTGATTAATTTCTTTTTTAAGATTTTATTTATTTATTTGAGAGAGAGAGAGCATGAGCTGGAGGCAGAGGATGGAGGCAGAGGCAGAGAGAGAGAAGCAGACTCGCCACTGAGCAGGGGGCCTGACACGGGACTTGATCCCAGGACCCTGGGATCACAACCTTAGCTGAAGACAGACTCTTAATCCACTGAGCCACCCAGGTTCCCTGGTACTGATTATTTTTTTCCAAGTATGCTTATCAAACTTATCGAATAACAAAAATGTATTCCCATTGATATCTAATTCTTATCTCTTAGTGAAATTTTCTGTTATAAAGTCAACTGTTACCTTCTGAGAACCTAAGTAATCTGGGAAAATCCAGATTCATATTCTCCTAATTCCTTACCTTTCCTATGATCCAAAATTAAAATGGGTTTAGGGCAGAGGAATGTTGGTATTCAGTTGTGGGTTTTTTTTGTTTGTTTGTTTTGTTTTGTTTTTGTTTTTTGTTTTTTTTTAATGCACTGAGCATGCTTAAATGAGGAGTGGGAGACTATTATGAGATTTCAGGTTTTCCTGGATGCAGAAGAAAAAAACCTAGACATAATCTCCCATTACATATATATAATACTATATATGTGTATATCATATATATTAGTATATGTATATATCACATGTATGTTAGTAAATAATCGTCTCACATTTTATTTTATTTTTTATACATGTATTTTTTATTGAAGTTCAATTTTCCAACATAGAGTATAACACCCAGTGCTCATCCCGTCAAGTGCCCTCCTCAGTCTTTCCTTCAAACTAGATTTAACATACTAGGAAGCTGGGACCATGTCCTCCTTACTCACCATTGTATTTGTTGCAGAGTACAATCTCAATAAATATTTGTTAAATCAGTCAGTGAAGCTGATGCATAAAATTTACTATGCCTCTTCAGAAAAAGTGGTATCCTCCACTGGAAAAATTTGCCTGTGATATATTGATAGAAGGTGCTAAGGAGTTTCATTCTATCAATTATTCAAGTGACTACTACACTGGTTTTAGTATGGAGTAACAAATGAGAATGATATTAAAGGTAAAAATGAAATCTCAAGGTTCACTCTGATGTATCACTATCTAAAACTCTAAACTGTCTTTAGGCTATGTAAGCAATGGTCAGGTGTACAGGTATTTATCCTCTAGTTTCTCTGTGAAAGGATTTTTTTAGAGTAAACATGTAATGACTAATCCTCTACTCATGACTTCCCAAATGAGAAATGATTTAACTGTGAATTTGGGGAGAAGGGGGGGCGGGAACAGAGCACACTCAGATCAGCCCATTGATTTTTTTCTCTCTTCTAATCTGTCTTTGGACAGGAGAGAGGGTCTATTCTCCAATCTGACTTTTATCAGTAATGAAGATGACTTTTATTTTTCATTTCCATCTTACTGACTCATATGTATAGTTTTTTAGTTCCAAACTCAAGTAGGAAAATATAACATGATTTGTTGGCCACTCCCTATAACTGCAATACTATCGAATGAGCGCTATTTCCTATGATAGCTGTTCTCTTCATACCTAGCACGTGGAAAATACCTATGAGCAAACCAGATTGGAGCTCCAGGGGAGATAATATTAGGTGCTAATTATGTACAATTCCCAATGCGCTTACTTGACCTCTATACATTTCTCTATTTTTGATAGCTGGTTACGCACAAGCTTGTGAGGATGTAAATTTTGTTTAGTTTTAAAAACTTTAAAATTATTCCACCCTTATTAGTGTGCTATTACTAGTAACAAATACTTTGCGACCTTTAAAGATGCTAACACACCAGTGTGTCATGATCTTGGGTTGGAAACCACTGTCCTGGAGATTCCCATAGTGCATCAGGCAAGCTAGGAAAAGTTTTTATTCTAACAAGGAATTCTATAATGGTCTCAACCAAATGATCAAACTTTCTCGGAAGACAACACTATTAATTTTCTTTGAAAAGTTCAATGATTCTCCACCTATAATTCCAAATGCCTTTATTTAACCCAAAGATTTGTGTTCATCCGGCTGAATATAAGTACTGTTTCCTTTTCATATTACACATGCTATCCACACACTGGAAATAGAGTAATAAACATGAGGGTATTATTAGAATGATACAAAGTTCTGACAGCGTTAGCCAATTGTTCTTACTGTTCAAATGCCATCATGCAGATAATTTTCACATCATTAATTATAGTGATTGTCAAGAAATGCCAGAAGTGGCATTTTTTTAATGAAAAATAAGGTTTTAGGAAATAATACCTCGTTTAATAGGATTATATAAGTGTCTGATTAGTGAATGAATACACATTTATTATGTAAGAAACTGTTATTTGGATTCTATATTAGTGCAATCATGAATAAGAGCCAGAGTGTTGTATTCTCATGTAATGGTCTATAAAATAGATCACAATATGTTACTATGGAAAACATGCCACTGGAATTGAAGGGTATAATTGAAGTTTAATTTTATTATTGAATTAAGCTGTATGGAAAAGTAGGGTGACTCTAATTCACAATTTCAGAAATAATCCAACCAGTGGCACTGTCATCTTCAAAATCACTTCCAATATTTTTATAACTCTCTCTTCCCCTATCACAAAAGTTTAAGTTTCAGGACACCTGGATCATGCTGATATTTGGAAGAAAATAAACATTCTAGTAGCAGGTTTTTAGGATACTTTGCCAACATGGCAGATGTAGACAGATGT
Organism: Canis lupus baileyi; assembly: GCF_048164855.1. Classification (NCBI taxonomy): domain Eukaryota; kingdom Metazoa; phylum Chordata; class Mammalia; order Carnivora; family Canidae; genus Canis; species Canis lupus. The sequence continues at coordinate 12,396,806 of NC_132875.1, read as the reverse complement.
TCATTTCCCTTTGCAATCTGCATCATGAAGTTCAGAGTTGCCATTAACTTCAAAGAAGAGCTGTAATACTGGAGAAACATTTAGAGTTAACAGAAAGTGGACATAATAATGTAGGTGCATGTCAGGCAGGATGAGGTGCAAAAGTGTAACCTACTATATATACAAAATAGAAGTGTGTGCTACGCAAAAGTTTTAAAGCCAATCGCTATGTTAAAACAAGGCATCTTCCTAACCATTTTGAGGAAGATTACAGAACTCCAGTCCCTCTATGGAACCTTACACACTTTTCTTCTAACTAATTAAGTAAGTTAAACTGGAATTTGGAAAATTGGGCATTAAACAAAGAGAACAAAATGGAAACTTGAATTAGAATCACTATTCCAATGTTTTTCAAACTATTTTCTTAAACTAGCTTATAGCCAAACATGACTAGAGGAAAATATCAGAGAAGACAGAGCTGAAAGGATGTAAACATTTCTATTGCTTCGTTTTGACTTTAGGGAAACTATGTAAAACATCTACTCCGATATTTTTCTTAAAGACAATGGACCCCTATAGTTTGATTTCTATAAGCTCCTTTAAAATATTCATAAAAGTTACAGATGCAAAGATAGTCTTCATGGTTTTTTGACATAATTTCTCTTTCAATTTAAATTCATGTTATATTTCTGTGGAAATGGCCATGTATGCATAAAATTACATTGTTTGCATGAAGGCTAGTACTCTGAATCCACTTTTTTAAAAGTCCATTTTTAACCTAAGAAATTTAAAAGCTGAATCCATATAATAGAAATATTTAATAAACCTTCTTTAATTGTTATGCCCAGAAAAAGCTATAGATAAGTTTGTTGTAAGTCTTCCAATATTTCTACATATTTTTGAATTAAAATATAACTCAGATTATTTGTAATACTTTTTATTACATTACACAATGTGTCATGGACACTTTCCATTCATCAACTGTAAACTAAGATATCAGTTTATAGGTAATTACATCCTACTATTTACTTCCAATGTATAAAGATCCCATAATGCCATCTATCACAATTTATTGAAAGATTTTGGATAGCTGAATATTTGCTATATTTTCCCATTACAAATAGTTTAGGCCTGAACATATTTTGTGTCCATTTATGACTGTTCATTTAAGATAAATTTCTTAAAGGAAATTTGCTGAGTCAAATGATACACAAAAGGATATGGTTTTTCATACATTTTAACAACTTCCCACATGAAAAGTGCCAATGAACATACACAGATATTACAGCAGTTTATGCAAACTCTAACTCCTCCACATCCTCAATAAAGCTGGATAGGGTAATTTTTTTTTTTTTATCTTTGAGAATTTGATAAGCATTAGGGCTTATCAAACAAGAAGCTTCCCATTTTTATTTCATTGTTTTGAAAATGAGGAGATTGCTCCTGAGACTCATAATTCTTTTTCTGCTTGAAACACTCTCCACTAGGCACAGGAAACCACAACAACATTTATCCTCAGTGTCACAGAAATTAACTAATATATCAATTCCCAGAATATTATATTTTTCTATCACCAAACCTTTAAACTTACTGTATGGGTATTGATCTTCAGTTGTGTAGATTTCAGAACTATCCCTGAATAAACCATAAGTAAGCCAATGGGCATTTGGAGAATCAGGTGGACTCCAGGAGAGATTGATAGCAGAAGAACTTTGAACTTGTCCTCTAGGTGGAGGTTGTTGGGACGGAGCTAAATTACAATGGAGGGAGCATTTATTAGCAAAGGCAATCAATAAGCACACAGGTACACTGAAGTAAGATAGCCAGGAAAGAGGTCTTTCTGAATCAGGATTACTTTATCAAGAAGACATGTGGTTTACCAGGACATTAATAAACAGAAAGTACACATCATGAGTTCTCTAAAACAAAGCTTTTTGTCTATACGCATAAAACAATTTTGTAGGTCAATGCAGCTGTCCTAAACATAGTTGGGGAGTGGACCACTAAAGTTTGCATTAAGCACTTCTTCTTCTCCTTCTCCTTCTCCTCCTCCTCCTCCCCCTCCTTCTTCTCCTTCCTCTTCTTCCTCCCCTTCCTTTTCCTCTTCCCTTTCCTCTTTCCCTTCTCCTTATTTCCTTCTCCTTTTTTTTGAGAAAGTATCCAAGAATATATAACACTTATTTTTTACTTAACTAATTTAAAAGTTAACATAAATAAATTATGTTAACATAAATAAGTCTTGATATTTAATTAGTATAATTTTTGGATTTTTAAGCACATTGCCTTGTCTTGCTTCACAGAGCACAGCATAAAAGAAAAAATAATCGTTAATGATACAAATGCCCATGGATGTCATGGATATTAAATAGTCTAAATATTAGCAAAAAATAATTTGAACATAATACTATGTGGATATACCCATACCTGTTAGAGGTGCAATGATTGTTAGAAGTAATATAATTTCTTCTATGAGGCACATAAGAGCATTCATCTCACTATGTTAGTGATATTTTATGTAAGTATACACTACAAAAACATTATCTCTTATCACCGCATATTTTCCTTGGTCTCCCTCTTTTCCTTCATTATGCCCTCCCCCTTGAACATATAAAGGTAAAGGAGAAAATAATGTCTAACTATTTTTTAAGGACAATTAGCCACCAGCTTATTTATTACCTTCTGGCTTACCAAAATGCATAATCCTCCATCTGTTTAAAGAAGCACATCCTAATCAGAATTTTTCATTAAATAAGATATAAAAGGTTTCTGTGTTACCTTACCTTAAAAACCATTAATCTTCTTGTTAAGAAATTTCAAAAAAAATCATGTATAGAGATGAATCAATCAAATAATTATCAATATTTTTATAATGTATTTTGTATTTGCAGTCACCGGGTGATAGGATTTCAGGAGAAGAGAGAAAATACATTTAAATTAAGTAATGTAATAAAGAGCTTCATAAAGAAACTATTTTCAAAAGGGTAGGCAGAGAGTGTAAGAAAACCAAAAGAAATGGAGCAGTACTCTGGGGGTATAACAGTAGATCTCCTTTACTATTTATTTTAGAGGTCCTCAAGACCACCCCCAGGTTCAATGATTCTCAGTGAGGATTGCAGGATTCATCCTATAGTCCTACTTATGGCTAAGATTTATTATAGCAAATGAACAGAGTACAATCAACAGAGGGAAAGGTACATGGGTAAGTCCAGGGGAAACCAACCACAAGGTTCCAGTCACACAGGATATCCCTAATTCCCCTGGCAGTGGTTTATGAAAATATGTAAAATGTTGCCAACCAGGGAAGCCCATTAGAAACTCAGTGCCCAGGATTTATATTGGGGGTATTTACATAGACAGCCTCTGTCTGTATGCATAATTCTAGATTCCCAAATCTAGAATTCTAGATTCCCAGAAGGAAAGTAGAGCTAAGCATAAACCATTTGGTTGGACAAAATTTAGGAGACAGTGAGCCACTCTTACCTCTTCTGGGGATGGTGAGAATCCTCACATAGTCCAAGTTCCCAGATGCCGGCCAAAGGCTAACTTTGTAAGCAGGTCTTTCTACAGATAAGTGGTCAGGCCCACTATGTTAGCTTTTTTCTAATACACTTGCCTAGCTTAAAGAGGCATAGCACTCAGGCACAGAAAGGACTGTAGGAAGAGCATCATTTGACAGGAGCTATGACTACTCATGGCAGGATACAGCCAGCTCAAGACCAGTTCAAGACTGCTCCTGCACTACAAGAAGCTGAGGATTAAATATTCCAACTTCCCTTTCTGCCAGCCCTCCAGATGACTGGCAGGCTCCCACTAGTAGCTGAAGCCAACCAAGAGTCAGAGGGCAAGGGGGTCTGCTGATGCAGACCATACTAAATCTTGGGGAACAGAGTGGGGGAAGTATAAAGTAGTAAAGTGAAGTTATCCTGCAGACCAAGCAAAGATTTTCAACTAAGAGCTCTTACTAATTCATCAGTATTCATGATGGATACACTCCACTTTAAAGACATGATATAATCCAATAATAACATTTTAAGAAAGTATTTCAAGAGCACTGAATTTGAAATATACAAAATTCCATATATTATGCATAGGCTTCCTAAAGACAATGTCTCTTATCCTAAGGGAGATGATATTGATGTCGTATTTTTAGAGAAAAAATATTCAAACAAGATATGCTCTCACTCTTCCTCTTTATCTTTTTTCCTTCTTTGGAATTTGCATGGTTCTATTAAAACTCTAACTGCCCATATGCCTAGTTAGACATAGGACAAGAATAGTACCAATCTCAAAGTGACACAGGAAAAAGAGAATCATTTCCAAAGAGGACCTCATATTTTTGAATTCAGGAATTCACCATATGCGACATGGTCATTTGCATTGGTTGAACACTGACAGTGCATTTGATCTGCCAGTGATTTTTAATTTAGGGCTCCACGTCCTGTTGTTCTTGGTGGAACCACAAAGACTCATAAACCGTCTCATTTATAGCACTTTGAAAGAGCCTTGTAATCTATGGCAATTGAACATTTTTCGTGAATATTAGTGACAACATCTAAAACTCTGCATGCTATCAGGAACACAACAGATTTCAGAGTTAAAGCAATCAAAACTGTCCTTCAGACTATTTTCTAAGACAGCAAAATACTTTGGGGATGGTTGAAAGAAAGACACATGTTTCCATCCCATATCAAAGGGTAGAGAAAATGATTTTCATTACTTGAGAATTTCCTTGGCAACATTCACATACACAAATACACAAATAGGCTCTTTCAAATGTTTAAAGCTGATTACTTGTTATGACCATCTCTAATCACAATCTTGTTCAACTTTGCAGTGTAAATGTATGGTGCCTGTATGACCCTGAAAGGAGAAGGCTTAGATGGTTCAATACCACTCAAAGAAATATTATGAAATTCTGGCCATGGGATAGCTTAAACTCATCCTTTTATGTGCGGAAAGGTGAATTCTGAGAAAATAGTCATATATTCATTCATCAAAATTGCCAAGTATGGTCATTGCATATGCCAGACTCTCTTGTATGGAAGGATAATACCATATTGTAACTACATTGATTTGTTTGGGAGCTGTGAGTTTTAATCCCAGCTTCAGCACTTTGGTATTTGCGTGATTGTAGTCAAATTTTGGTTGAACTCTCTGAATCTTTCCTCATCTATAGTAAGGGGAGAATAATGTCTAACTCTCAGGGTTATTTTCAGTATAAAATGAATGTGTGTATCCCTTTTTAATGAAAGGTTCAGAACACTGTGACTATGAAGACAGGTGTTTAGATTTCCTTTGTCTTTTTGTCTTGCCATCCTTTGGGGTTATCCTTGTGTGCATGGTCCCAGATGGATATCCAATATCCAATTCAACAGGAAAGGTAAAAGGAGAGATGGAGGGCATGCCCCATGCCCATGAGAACACAACTCAAGACTCCCACACATCACTTCTGCCCACATCATTTCAACCAGAAATTTGATGACATGGCAATACCTTAACTACAATGGAAGATGTGGCCATGAATCCATGTCTAAGCACTATTAGTGTGAAAGAAGTAGAAGACAGTTATTGAGAACAACTTAAAAATATCTTTTATGGATGAAATTTAAAATATCTAGAAAGTTATAAAAACATTTTAAAAGTAAAAGGAAATAGGAGTGCTTCTAATTGTGGCAACATCAAGAGTTTAGTGATATAAAACTGAATGAAATAATCAAAATAACTGTTCTGGAAGCTCTAAATCAAACATAGGCAAATAAAAAGTTGATAACATTTACCTACTCTTGAAAAACTGGTGGGGCTTTGAGTAGTAACAGTAAGAGTCTGTGACCTTTTGGTCAGGGGTTATTCCCATAGTACCAGTTCCGTAGTCAGGTGTGTTAGTTTTAACAGTAGGGCTGACCATAAGCAGTAGCTTTGGTGCATTGGTCACTTGCTTGATTTGGAGTTGGCAGCAGAAATTCATAGCTCTGCTGTCTAAAAGTGGCACAGTCAATTGGGGAGAAGAGAGAAGACTCACAGGTTTTCTAGCCTGAGAATGTGCTCCTAGCTAGGTTAAGTGGTGAATTTACCAGATAGTAAGCCAGGAGATCCTGGGTATAAGAGAGGCATGGGAGGCCTGAGATAAGCTCTCCATAGATTCCTAGCTGGCTATAAAAGTAAGAAAGTATGTGAGGAAACCATTAGAGCCAGGGAAAAGTGAATGCCAAAGAACGGAGAACTAGTTATAACTCTGAAAACATCCTCCACACCATACATGTATTGATCGGCAGAAGCTGTATGGTCTGAAAGTATGTGAGCACAAATACTGCCCAAATCTTTGGCTGATTCAGACACAGCAATGACTCCTAAGAAGTCAGGCTGTAAATAAAAATTAAAATTAAAAAAAAAACTGATTAGATGTCAATAGCTGTACACGGTAGTGGAGAAAGTTTTTCACCATTTAAGTCTATGCAAATTACTAAAAAATATCTAACAACTTAAGTGTTTTCAACATAAACTTATAACACACTCAAAGAAACTAAACTATACTCATAAAAATAGCAGTCAAGAGAAACAGACTCTGAATGATCCCCAATATTGGGTACATCAAAAACTACTTCAATGCAGCTATTATAAATATGTTCTAAGAATTAAAGAAAAATCTGATGATGATACAGTAAAAAAGGAACTTTAATACAGAAATAGAATGTATAAAAACATTAAATTCCAAGCTAAACAAAATAGTTACTGAAATGGAAATTTCCCTTAAAAAGGCCTCAATGACAGATTTGAAAGGAAAGGAGAAAGGATCAGTGAACTTGAAGATAAAGCAAGAAGTAGAGGGGCTTCTGGGTGTCTCATTCGGTTCAGTGTCCAACTCTTTTTTTTTTTATTTTATTTTATGATAGTCACAGAGAGAGAGAGAGAGAGAGAGGCAGAGACATAGGCAGAGGGAGAAGCAGGCTCCATGCACCGGGAGCCCGATGTGGGATTCGATCCCGGGTCTCCAGGATCGCGCCCTGGGCCAAAGGCAGGCGCTAAACCACTGCGCCACCCAGGGATCCCAGTGTCCAACTCTTGATTTCAGCTCAGCTCACGGTCTCAGAGCGGTGAGGTCAAGCCCTGCATCAGGCTCTGTGCTGGGTATGGAGCCTGCTTAACACTCTCTGTCTCTCTCACTCTTCCTCCCTTGCCCCTCCCCTGCTCACACACATGCTCTGTAAGGAAAAAAATTAATAAAAAGCAATAGGTAGAATATAATGATACAGCAATGATTTAGCCAATACACAGAAAGGAAAAATATAGAACAAAAATGATCACATCCTCAGACACCTATGAGACAATATCGGGTCTGAGACAATATCAGGTGTACCATGCATTGAAACATGTGTCATGGGATCTCCAAAATCAGAAGATAGAGAAAGTGGCAGAAAATATTTGAAGAAATATTGGCTCAAACTTCTCAAATTTGATAGAAAACATTTATCTACATTTCCAACTAGTACATTGAATCCAAGCAGGATACCAAGAGATTCATACTAAACAAATCATAGTCAAACTGCTGAAAGGCAAAAACAAAACTTTTAAAAGAGTAAGAGAAAAATCTATTCCTAGTTGAAGAAAAATATAATTAAAGGCTGGCAGAAACGATGGAGGCCATACGGTAGTAGAATGACATATTCAAAGTCCTAAAAAGCTTTGTTATCAAGAGTTTTATCCAGAAAATGTATTCATCAAAAAGAAGGAAGGAAGGAAGGAAGGAAGGAAGGAAGGAAGGAAGGAAGGAAGGAAGGAAGGAAGGAAGGAAGGAAGGAAGGAAGGAAAGAAGGAACGAACTTGCAAATAATTTTTTAGAAATAGGAGGAGAATACGTTGCTGGCAGACTAGCCCTGCAAGAAATTCTAAAGAAATCCATCAGCCTAAAAGGAAATGACACAGAGAAATAAATTGAATCATGTGAAGGTAAGAAGAACACCAGAAAGGGTAAATATGTGGGTAATCATTAAAGACTCTGTGTATGGGGACGCGTGGGTAGCTCAGCGGTTGAGCATCTGCCTTTGGCTCAGGGCATGATCCTGGAGTTCTGGGATCGAGTCCTACATCGGGCTCCCTGCATGAAGCCTGCTTCTCCCCCTGCCTGTGTCTCTGCCTCTCTCTTTCTGTATCTCTCATGAACAAATAAATAAAATCTTAAAAAAAAAGACTCTGTGTATGTATGTACATATTCCTATTCTGTTTTCTTCTCTCAAATCATTTTTAAAAACCTTATTACTGTTAAAAGATTTATGTTATTGCAATGTAGGGTTTACTACATACACATACATATACACACACGTACACACATGCACACACACATACACACATTTACATGGTATCATAACTCAAAGATCAGGAAGGAAAGAGAGCTATATAAAGAGTTTACCTGTCATATTTTGCCAGAATTAAGTCAGTACCAACCTGAATTAGACTGTGGCAAACAAAGATGCATATTCTAATTCATAGAGTAATTAGTAATAAAATAACACAAAAGTATGGATTAAAAATCAACTGGGATCCCTGGGTGGCGCAGCGGTTTGGCGCCTGCCTTTGGCCCAGGGCGCGATCCTGGAGACCCGGGATCGAATCCCACATCCAGTGCATGGAGCCTGCTTCTCCCTCTGCCTGTGTCTCTGCCTCTCTCTCTCTCTCTCTCTGTGACTATCATAAATAAATAAAAATTAAAAAAAAAGAATTGCCTCAAAGTCAATAACTTTAAAAAAATAAAAAATAAAAAAAAATAAAAAGTCAACAGAATATAGTAAACTGATTTTCAACAAGGTTTGCAAGAACCAAGGGAAAAATAGTCCTTTCAATAAATGGTGTTAGATAAGCCACATTTGAAATGAATGAAACTTGAAACTTAACTTATAACATATATAAAAATTAATTCAAAATGGACCAAAGACCTAAATCTAAAATCAAACTGTAAGACTCTTGTAAGAAAACATAGGGAAAAAAATCTCCATAACCTTGGATTTGGCAATAGTTTCTTAGATATGACACTAAATGTATAAACAATACCAAAAAATAGACAAACTGAAATTTATCAAACTTCATTTATTTTTTAAAGGTTTTATTTATTTATTCATGAGAGAGAGAGAGGCAGAGGCATAGGCAGAGGGAGAAGCAGGCTCCCTGTGGGGAGCCCGATGTGGGACTCGATCCTAGGACGCCGGGATCACAACCTGAGCCAAAGGCAGATGCTCAACCACTGACCTGCCCGGCATCCCAAATTTATCAAATTTTAAATCATCTATGCTTTAAATGACACTATCAAGAAAGTGACAAGAAAACCTGCAGAGTGGGAAAAGACATTTGCAAATCATATATCTAATAAAGGACATGCACCTAGAATATATAAGGAACAATTATAACTCAGTAGTAAAGACAAATAACCCAATTAAAAACGGGCAAATAACTTGAATAGACGTTCTCTAAAGAAGATATACAAATAGCCAATAACCAAGAAAAGATGCTCAATATCACTAATCGTTAGGAAAATGCATATCAAAACTATAATGAGACAGCATCTCATACACATTAGATGGCTACTATAAATAAATAAAAAATAATGTTGGCAAGGATATGGAGAAATTTGAGCCCTTGTGCACTGTCAGTGGGAATTTAAAATAGTAAAGCTGCTGTGGAAAATAGTATGGCAGTTCCTCAACAAAATTAAAAATAGAATTACCATATGATCCAGCAATTCCACTTCTGATTATATGCCCAACAGAACTGAAAACAGAGTCATTGAAAGCAGAGTCTTGAAGAAATGGCTGTACACGCATATTCATAGCGGTATTACTCACATAAGCTGAAACATGAAAGCAACCCCAGTGTCCACCGACAGATTAATGGATAAGCAAAATGTGGTACATGCATACAATGGATTATTATTCAGCCTTACAAGGAAGGGAATTCTGAGATAAGCTACAAAATGGATGACCCTTGAGGACATATGCTAGGTGAAATAAGCCACTTGCAAAAAGGCAAATATTTTATGATTTCATGAGGTTGTTAGATTATTCAAAGTCATAGAGACAGAGAGTAAAATTGTGGTTACATGGGGCTGGGGGCAAATGGGAGATATTACTGTTTAATGGGTATACAGTTTCCATTTCACAAGAAGTAAGGAGTTATGGAGTGCATGGTAGTGACGGTTGCACAGCATTAGGGATATATTTAATACATATTAAACTGTGCATTTACATATATGAACTGTGCATTTAAAAATGGCTAATATGGTAAATTTTATGCCGTATACATATTACCACAGTAAAAATATTTTTTAAAAGGGATCAGCTACAAAAGCCTCTCTGATAAGTAAGGATAAAGAAAAAATATGAGTGATAAAAAGATGGATAAATAACCAAAGATAAACATAGACGTGAGTAGTGCCAAGAAGACTAAAACACAAATGAGCTATGAATTATATACGTATAATATATATACACATATATATTATATATGTATTATATATACACATATATATATGTGTTTTCACATATATGTGAAACATATATATATATATTACGTGAATCATATATATAATATATGTGAAACACCATATATATTAACTAATATATATATGTGTATATATATACACATATATATATTAGTTAAGTTCATGGTTAGAATTTTAGGGCAAATGAAATTTCACTCCATTCACTAGTAAAGCATACAGAAAGCACAATTAATACCTATTTTGTATTACTTCTCTCAAGGAGAATGACTATCGTTTTGAAAGCATGAAACAAATACTGATAGGAAAGAAGTGACTCACGAAATAAGAAAGCAGATTATGAGAGAGGGTCTAACTACTTTATCTGAATTCAATTCTCCAGTACTCTGGAAATTACATGCTCAGATCCCAACTCAAGTCCCCATCCGTAAAAAAAAAGGGGGGGGTGGAATTACAGATGATGTTGATAACCTATTGCCAGTGGCCTCTAAGGAAGTGGAAAAGATAATAGTTATAATCCTGTGGTTCCCAAACTGTATAGAAGCACACCATGAAACATTCTAATGTTCAAGGAAAACACATGCTTGACATCTGTTGGACACAGAGGAAAATACCAGCCCGAGGTAGTTCACAGTTTCAACAATAGATAGCACTACATTCCTTTCAATAACATCATATCTTTGTGAAGCTGGTTGTTCCGGCTGTTGCTAGGATAAAAGGCAAGTACCATGTAAAATTCAAGGTGGAACAGCAAGGAAAGCAGGCTCTCTTCAAACTCCTGCCACAGCCAGCATTTCCTATGCCCCCTATCCACTCCCTTCTACTGTAAGTGTATCCATCACTTCTGCTGACTATGTTTCAAGCTTCTTCAAAGTCAGGAATCTTGTCTAATTTTTTTTTAATGAATTACCTCTGTTATTACTGAGCTTCCAATTTTGCACAGTGTTTTACAAATTTTGTGAAACACATACCCAACACAGCAGCAGCAACAACCACCGCAAGTAGTTGAACAAATGTGTTTAACACCAATGATCACAATTTTAAAAAGGAGATTTAAATATGTGTGTGTGTGTGTGTGTGTATGAAAGAACAATTATGAATATACATGTTTTTTAACTATTTAAAATTGGAAGCATTTGGAAGGACAAGAAGGCTTAGCCCAGGGAAAGAAAGATGTAACATAAAACTAAATGTCTACTACCACTAAGAAATGTAGGCCAGGTAGTCAATGAACCTAACTGTCCAGTTTTGCCTGAGGTAGAGTTCCTAGACTGTGTCTTAGGTGTAAGAATAGTTAGAAAAAAAGTGGAGCAGATGTTAATATTTTTACACAAAATTTGTGGCAGAACCAATCAGAAATCACTAGGATTCAGTATATTCTATGTAAGATTCTCACAAAATGATGATCTACAACTGACATCCAAAGCTATATGTTGGAATTCCTGTTGCACAGAAGTCACTCAATTCTATAGTTAATCAATGAATAACAAATATTAATTAAATACTCACTGAAATCCAGATTTATGTTTAGACTATAGTTACACAGAAAGGCAATTATGATAGTCCTTTGCCAAAGAAACATAAATGCTTACAATTTGACTTATACTAACATCCAGAGAGACAAAATAAAACATAGGATACTGAAGATAAACTACACGGTACAAAATCTGAATGTCTTTTTTTTTAATTTTTTTAAATTTTTATTTATTTATGATAGTCACACAGAGAGAAAGAGAGAGAGGCAGAGACACAGGCAGAGGGAGAAGCAGGCTCCATGCACCAGGAGCCCGATGTGGGATTCGATCCCGGGTCTCCAGGATCATGCCCTGGGCCAAAGGCAGGCGCCAAACCGCTGCGCCACCCAGGGATCCCATGAATATGTCTTGTTAATCATTAGCTACACTCTGCCTTCAACCGCCTCAAAATCCAGTACAGTTGCTGTGGAACCTGATTGTTTTCTTACTTATTTCTCTTATTTTTCCCGTTTTTCTCCTAAATTCTCCACACTGGGCCTAAGCCTTTCTGATGGGTTCTCAATGGAGAAAGAAAGTAACAAGACACTTTTCCCTGCATGATGCTTCATCTACCAGTACAGGCCAGAGTTGACTTACTTTTGCTGCAGCCCAGTGGATTGTTCACATCCAAATGGCTTGCCCTGGGAACACAAGTATCACACTTGGAGCCAGTGACAAATCGTTTACAGAAACACTGGCCCGTGACCAAGTGACAGGTTTCATTCAAGGCTCCTGAGAGATGACAATTGCAAGGCTGACATCTAAAAACAAGACAAATAAACCATCAAAGAGAATAATGTTTTGATTAATAATTCATAGTATAAGTTAGGACTATCAATAACTGTGAAATAAGATGATCTGTTTTAGCCAATATATTGAAAAGAATACTTGAACTAAACAAATAAACAAACACAACATCAAACAAGACAGAAAAACAATCTTGAACAAAATGTTGCTCATGATAAAATCTCTATGCAGCCTTCCCTTTGTAAACTAATTAATAGCACAAGAAAGTATTATATTGCTTTTTTCGTGCCACGATACATCTTATGGATTATTTTGAATGCCAGTTGTTCAATTAAGAATACAGTAGATTTTTTTTAAAAAAGCAATTCTTCTGACAGCTAAAAATCTAGACTATGTACCCATAAATCATCTTTCCAAGTATCTATCAAATTTTGAAGAACACTGGGTGTGATAACCATGGATCTCCATAAAAATCTCAAAATTCTATATTTAGTTTTATAGAGACTAAATATTACTAAGAAAAGAGTTTGAAGAAGACATGTTCCAGTACTGTCGATGCCCTTAATATAGGTTATATTTCATTTTCTGTTTTATGCACTAAACTCATTTATCCAGAATGGTTGTAGAATAGAGCATTATCCTGATTTATGAAAAGATGTTAATGATACAAATATAATGAGATAACTTCATTCCAACTTAAATTTCTTGGACCTAAAGTTGCTTGTAAAAAAAAAAAATAAAAAAATCACTGTCCTGGAATTTTGCCTGCCAGGACAAACCTGCTTCCTCTGGGTAAATTATTCAAATTCTTAGTGTATGCCAATGTCATTGATCAGGATAAGCAATCTTGGCACCATGAAGTATGAGAGAGGCAAAAACAGCACATGGAAAAAGACAACTCACTTGTAAACAGGAACTTTCCATGCGCTACATTTAAAACAACATTAAATGGATTCACCTCTATTCTCTAATAAAGATGTTGGATGGAGTTTCTTTATCCCCCTGCAACTTCTACAGCATGATCTCTCGGGTAATCATTCAACACCCTTAAAAAGGCCGATAAAAGCTACGGACTGCTAAATAAGCTGCAAATTTGTTTTATGGACTAATATCACCTTGGGAATAAATAAAGTACAGTTTCTCTTGAAAACCACCGTACTGTAGTTTGCCCTTTTTTATGTCACGATAAAAGGACATTTTCCCCCTACAAACAACTATATTAAGTCCTTTATGAATAGACATGCCTCAGAACTCCATTTCAAATAGATGTTTTATTTAGGCTACTTAAGTATCAGAGCTGAAGAAAATTATGCATTGAAATTAAAATGGAATTATAGAAGCAACAAAATATTTGATTTGCTCTTAATTTCATTATATGCCATTACTTAGAGTATATTGTTTGTAGGCTTTTAATGTAATATTGGTAAGCGTAAACAATAAGAGGCAAGCTTCTCCCAAGGCACATATATATCACTACACTACTCATGAATAAGTGTCTCTTGAGTATTTCAGTTTTTATTACCATTCACTCATGAGACAATCACACTTATTTTACATACAGTACATTTAGAGTAATAGTTTCCAGTGTATAACATAATTCCTTTCCTTGATGTAGTTCTATTTTCTTCCAGCTAGCTGCCACATGCTTAACTCCAAGTCAGCTCCGTCAATATCCATGGGATATTAAGTTCTGAATCCAAATGGAATAAATAAATCGCTTCTTAGGAAAGCATGCAATATTTTGAGTAATTAAATGTGACTATTCCTGGTTTTATAGTCTCTTATTCCAGCTGTTGTTCTATCTAACTTATCTGACTTGTTATAATTGTTAGACTTCAGTGACAGAGAATTTTACCTGAATGAAGTTCATAGGAGACTTTTCAGAATATTACAGTTTGTTTCTAATTCAAAGGACTAGGGATGATTTTGTAATTAAGGCCTAAGTAAAATAATTCCCATAAATTTCTCAGCCACTCAAATATAATTTTAAACATTTCCAAGACTCCTTAGCAAATAAGCTACAACTTTGATGTCATTTTATAAGTTATTCCTTCTCAAGAGCACCTCCTAAATGAAATATATTTCACGTTTATTAAAATAAAATTATACATAATAAAGGAGAAGACATTTTAAGCTTAGAAAGAGAAACACCAAACTAAGATGAATTGTGATATTGATTTTGTCAGGATAAATGGTTTTTGTAATATTAATATAAAGAAACCTTTATTACACTGACTCTCCTGGTACAGCCAGAGCTTCTCCCGCAATCTGTTTAAAATCTTCATTTTTCATCCTTATGGGAAAACCTCACTTGCTAAATGGATTTCATAAAGAGTAATCTGTCAAGATTTATATAGATAAACAATTTGTGATGTTTATTGACCAGTTCATTATGGTAAACAAAACAGGAGTAAAGCATCGCTAATCTCTGCCAGCACTCTGCTATTATAGTTCTGTTTGGGCCCCTTTGTAGCTCAGTGTTTACTGAGTACAATGGAAAAGAAGTTAATTTGCTTCTGTCTCTTAAATCACACATCTCATATATTTTCCTTTCCAGGAACTTAGTCCAGTTGTGCAATTATAAGTAAGAGAAAGAGCTATCCTACTTATTATTATTGCAAAACATCACTATTAATGAAGGAGTGTGTTTCAATGATGCATTTCGTTGTCAGAAGCTTCATCATCTGCAGGAGGTCTAAGGATATGTTCCAGAATATACATCACTTTATTGACATTTCTCTTTCAACACCTCTCTTCTATTTGGGACCTCAACTCATGAGTACCATCAAATGTATTTAAATACACGGATTGACATAAATGATATTCACTGAGGTCCAGTTATGTTTCAGGACCATAAGAGACACTGAGGATATAAGAAGGGATAAGATAGAATTGTCCCTGTCTTCAAGGAACTCAAAGTGTAGTGAGGAATATAAAATACAGCATTAATAAAGATGTATATAGACTATTTGATAGTTGAAAGACAACTATCCAGTCTGGTGGCAGGGAATGGCACAGCCATTCCCAAGGGGAGATGCCCAGGTGGCTCAGTCAGTTGAGTGCCCGACTCTTGATTTCGGCTCAGGTCATGATCTCAGGGTCCTGAGATTGAGCCTTGCGTCAGGCTCTGTCCTCATCACAGTGTCTGTTTGTCCCTCTTCCTTCATCTGCTTGTGTTTTCTCTCTCTCTCTCTCTCTCTCTTTCTCTCTCTCTCTCTCTCTGAAACAAATAAATAAAATCTTTAAAAAGGAAAAGGGAAAAAAAAAGGAATCTTGAGAGTGCCTGGGTAACTCAGTTGGTTAAGTGTCTGAGTCTTGATTTTGGTTCACGTCATGATCTCGGGGTCCCGGGATTAAGGCCCGCATCAGGCTCTGCGCTCAGTGGGAACTCTACTTGAGGATTCTTTCTCTCCCTCTACCCCTCCCTGCCTCAAATAAATAACTAAGTCTTAAAGAAGGAGGAGGAGGAGGAGGAGGAGGAGGAGGGAAAGGAAGAGGAAGAGGAAGAGGAAGAGGAAGAGGAAGAGGAAGAGGAGGAGGAATCTTGGAGAAGATGGTTGGGCTGAATATGAAAAGCTGAGCAGGAATATGCCAGGCAAGTCAGAAGGGGAGAAAACAAACATCAGGAGAAGGTATGAAAGTATAATCAATTCAAAATTTTTGGATAAAAATTCAGAATAGGGAGGAGTAACAGAGCCAACCAAGCAGGATAGGTAAGCAAGGGCAAGATATTGCTAGATTAGGTGAAATGGTGACAATGGTGAGGGACAATGGGAAGGAGAGGGATAGATTTACTTATGTTGAGTAAGTAAAATCAGTACTATGAGGTAGACAAATTGAAAAGAGAAACAAAGAAGGACATGAAGTTACCTCCAGTTTTCTAATTTACTGACAGGTAGGTGATGGGGACAACCGTTCAACCTAAAGAATGGATGAGGAAGAAATCTCAAATTGCTGAGGGAATTTAGACAAGGATTATTAATTATTATTAATGAATAAAAAAGAAAGAGGCTTTAAGGTGAATTGGAGAAATTGGACCAAGAGTGTTCTCTCATTAGTCACTAGCACAAAGACTAACACACAGTAAAGTTCAGTAAATATTGTTGACTGAACGAATGAATGAATATAGCACTAAGAAAGCTTTAGACTCAGAATAGGACATCACAGATAAATCAAATGTGACATGTAGCTCTGAGGACAATTTAGCTCTTTTGAGCCCTTTATGATCAGCTTAGCTGTCCCTCTAGCTAACCTCTCCCTCCAGGGAAAGGACCGCTTTCTGCAAGATTGGCCTCTGCTGTGACACCCTTAGGCCAGAAGAATTCTCAGTTCAGTCCTCTTGTTGAGGATCTCGTGAGAGCTACAGTGCCTTAGAGAGGAGTTTGGTTTCCCCTTGGTTAAGATTATATTTCCTCTCTGCAGTAGAAAAGCATCTCACTGAGGTTCTTAGGTTTCTTTTTGTCACAGCCTATGAAGAGCATTGGATTCTGTTAGAGCTGGAATTAGAATTATAGGAGAGGGATTTGGGGTTTAGGGATTCTACTTGTGTGAACTGAAATCCAGACACATTGGCTTATTGGAGAGGAAGTGAGAATGGTATCATCTCATCTAGAAGGGAGGAGTTAAGGGTGCCCAGTTCACCCTCTCTAGCAAAGCCTTCCCAGGCACAGATAGAGACTCATCAGGATTAAATCTGCACAATGACTCTCTTGCCACAATGACATCTGAGTCCAGAGAGGTGGCATTCCTGGTCATTTAGAGAAGGGGTTGTTTAGCAAGATTCTGCACCTGAGATCCTTACCACTTTCCCCCTTTTTGACACCCCACCTAATCCCACAGACTGGTCACCAAATATTTAAAAGAAATAAAATCTCAGAAAAGTCACGATATTAACAATATCACATGTCTACATCTAGAAGAAACCCTCGTCACTTTCCTTAACCTCCACATTATAGTAACATAATAACTTTGAGGTGTGATTCGAATTCTTCAGGTAGAAGAGAGATTATACTTATTCTCTATGGTCCCAGAAAGCAGAAGTAAAACTAGGCTAAAGAAATTACAGGGATGAAATGATCTTTCTCAGAATTAGAGTGGTCTGAAACACACATGAGTTGTTTCATGAGGCAGAGAGGTTCTCTTTAGTTCCATGTTTTCAAGCAGAAGCTGAGTAACCAGTTATTCTGAAAAGGTGTACAGGGCAGAGTCTAACCAAAATTACTTTAAGGTTCTTTCCAAGTCTAAAAAGTTATGATTTTATTATGCTTAGTGAAAATAAGTAATGTGCCCAAGGTGACAGTGAATCTGGTTACAGGGTTAGCAATCTTTATGTATAAAGGAACAGGCAGTAAATATTTTAAGCTTTTTGGGCCATTAGGCCATTTCGGGCCTCTGTTGCTATAGCAGTATGAATGCAATCATAGATAATATATGAAGAATGAATATTGCTGTGTTCTAATAAAACTTTATACCCACAAACAAATGGAAGGTCAGATCTGGCCTGCAGGCCATAGTTTGCTGAACTCTAGTATAGTAGGTTGAATTATGACTGTTCAACAATGTCCGAGTCTTAATATTTGGAACTTGTGGGATCCCTGGGTGGCGCAGCGGTTTAGCGCCTGCCTTTGGCCCAGGGCGCGATCCTGGAGACCCGGGATCGAATCCCACGTCAGGCTCCCGGTGTATGGAGCCTGCTTCTCCCTCTGCCTGTGTCTCTGCCTCTCTCGCTCTCTCTGTGTGTGACTATCATAAATAAAAAAAAAAAATAAATAAATAAATAAAAAATATTTGGAACTTGTGAATATGTTACATCTTACTTGGCAAAAGGAATTTGTAGATGGTATTAGGTTAAGAATTCTGAGATTGGAGAAATTATTCCAGATTACCCAAAAGTTCCCAGTGTAATCACAAGGAAGAGGCAGGAAGGTGAGAGTCAGAGTGAAAAGTTGGAAGAACCCAAGCAGAGGTCAGAAAAGAGAGAAAATATGACTCTGCTGGTTTTGAACATGAAGATGGAGCCATGAGCTAAGGAATGTAGGTGGCCTCTCAAACTGGAAAAAGCAAAGAAATGGATTTTCTCCCAGAGTAGTCAAAAGAAACATGGGCCTGCTGACCCCTTTGAGTTTAGCCCAGAAAAAGTTAATTTGGGACCTCTGACCTCCAGATCTGTGAGAGAATAGATTCACATTGTTTTATGCTACTACATTTGTAGTAATTTATTATAGTAGTAATAGGAAACTAATATGCCTGGTCAAGTGGAGAAGTCATAACTGGAACCCAGATATCCTGATGCCCAACACTGAGCTAATTCTATTACATCACACTATGCTACTAATTTATAAAAACAAGTATTTCTTAGAGAATAATAAAGAATCTATATGAAAGAAGAATACACTGTGTGGTGATCATGGAAGATTGTAAAAATGATCACAATTCTTCCCCCCTCTCTTTATGCAGGCCCCTTAAACCAACTACACAATTCCATTATCCAAAAGCAGAATCTATTTTCCCACTCCTGAATATGGGCTGGTTTGTGACTTGCTTTGAGCAATAGACTAAGACCATGGTAACAATGTGATGGTCTTGAGTGCAGGCCTCAAGGGTCCTGGCACACTTCTGCTCTCTCTCTGGGAACTCTGTCACTACTTTGTGGTATGGCTAGATTGCTAGACGACGAGAGGTTTATGGCCCTTTTACATCCCATCACCCCAGATAATAGCCAGCTGTTTAACGAAGAGTCACTGTGGAGCATGAATCTGAGGCACTTTCCCCAATATTCCTACTCTACACCATGCACAGATATAAGTTGACAAGTATATTATCTGCTTTCATTTGAAGTCATTGATCTGGTTCTCAAAGAAAGACCAATTGAGATCAACTGGTAATATGCACGTGAAATGATTAACAGACCAGATCTATAATTCAGTGTTCAAATGGAGAATGTTTACAGAAAACCCAAAAATAATGTGGTCATAGAAGAATTTTACTTTATTGTATATTTTAGGAGTCTAAGCCTTTAGATTCTCTGGCCAGTCCAGATTCCAATTTCCTACTATCTTAAAAAATTACAGTTCAGGGCATGTCAGCTGGTAGGAGACCACTAGTGATACTTTTAGTTCCTAGCTCCTTAAGGCTTAAGAAAGACAAAATACAACTAATTAATACAGAGAGAAGAAGTCACTGGAGGATAAACTTTATGGGACTGTGATGTGTGGGTGGTATGTTAGAGAAACAGTGGTACACCAGATGAACTAGAACAGGCTTGGCCATGGGAAGGAGGAACTGTACTTACAGGTCAAGTTGAGGACAGCACCAGGATATACAGTGTGTCAAATATGGGTCTCAACTACCCACTGAGATGAATTGAATGTGGCCCATTTTTGTCTCATTGTTTTTGGTTTAGACAAATACGATATACTTTTTTTTTTTGCTTTATTGATTTTCCAGTGGGCAGACTTTTTTTGCTTCATTGTTTTCGATACTGATTAAATCATGTTTGCTTTATATGTCAGAGGTAAACAGAGTGATTTTTGCACTTGGATCAGCTTTTTAAAATACATGCCCCCTTTTTGTGATAGGTAACTTTTGAAGAATGAACTACTTGGATGAAAACAGGCAAATGATTTTCCAGCTTGTTATTGTTGTGTTTGGTGGATTTTTGCTGTTGTTGCTGCAGTTTAGGGTGAGGGCTTATTTTATTTATTTTGCACTTGGAATATACAGAAAGTCTAGAAAATAAGCCAATGGAAAAATATAGGAAACATAACTGTGTACAATAAAAATAACACAGAGAAGAGCTGATGTGATATGTGAACTTCATGGAGGGTTAAAGAAGATCCCCTGAAAATATAAATGGAAAAAGCAGATGAGAAAGTCAATTTATTTTCTAAATCATTAAAAAAGAGATACAATGATACTTGCATCTTCTCCTTGCATAATAAACAATATTGACAATCTGCTTATAATTTTGGAAATTGGTGGAAAAAATTGTATTTGTAAGTACCTACCAAAGTACCTAAGTCAAACAGATTTGATTGATTTTAATTGACTTCCTTTTTTAAAAAAATTTGTCATCAGGGCACCAATAGTTATTTTCCTATGCAGTACATCTGTATATGTTTAGACTATAAGTGAGTTTTTCCTTCAAAAAAAAATTCCTTCTACTAAATGGAATCTCATAAATTTTAGTCATCTTTGTGTACATTTTCAAAATAGTCAGTGTTAGTATATACACACAATAACAACCAGAAGTCAACAAAGAGATTTCAATATCATTCAGGAAAGAAATGGAAAACATAAAAAGAATAAAATCCATTTTTATCTCTTCTCAATGATGAGCAAAAGTATAAACTCAAGCAATTCTCATTGTCACATTTTGAAATATCTTTCTCTATGACCTTCTGTGCCAGAAGATTTCTCTGTAATGATTATCAACGTTAAAGTGAAAAGACACAGCCGAACTCATCAGTGGAATAAAAGGGTCAACTCAAAGCACAGGCATTCTATATGACTGACTTAGCAGAGGACAAATCCTGCTGATTTCCTTGGGCTCCAAATGGTCATAGGAAGCTTTATTCTTTCTATTCATTTCAGAGAAGCTACATTATATGTGGTAGCTCTTACTCCCAATAGTTCTTTCTAGTGGCAGCCTATGCTCAATATCAGAGCCAATCCTGTCTAATCTGTTAGAATCCTAAGCCCTACTCACATATGGGTAGTATGACTTGAATTTTAAGATTTATATCTATCCCTTTACCACAATGATGACGGCATAGGATGGCATGAGACTTTTATTTTCATTTTGGGGAGGAAATGAGGAAAGTACTGTAGAGGAGAATTAGTTTGGGGATCCCTGGGTGGCTCAGCAGTTTAGCGCCTGCCTTTGGCCCAGGGCATGATCCTGGAGTCCCAGGATCAAGTCCCACGTCAGGCTCCCTGCATGGAGCCTGCTTCACCCTTTCCCTGTCTGTCTGTCTGTCTCTTTCTCTTGATAAATAAATAAAATCTTTTAAAAAAGGAGAATTAATTCTATATTGGCTTGTTAAGGATGAAAGACACGCAAATTTAAACCTCAGAAAGATAGGTAACAACAGGTCTAAACTCATGGCAGGGAGCCGAACAGATGATGATATACTGGAGAGCTGTTAATATTATATAATGGCTGAAATCATAAGCACAAATACACAAATTGAAGGAGCAGATTAAAAGAGGAGTTACCAGGAAAAGAGAAGATAAATCAGAGATATGATTTTGGAGGCCAAAGAAAGAGCTAATTTTAAGAAATAGAGAGGATGATAATTGATACATTGAAAAACCAGAAGTCATAATGTGGGGCTAAAACTTACAACCCTGATCAAGACTCAAGCCAAGATCAAGAGTCAGACGTTCAACCAACCAAGCCAGCCAGGTGCCCCAGTTAGATTGTAAAGCACAGGTGCAACAAGAACAAAGCTAGAGGCATCACATTTCCTGATTGCAAAATATATTACAAAGCTACATTAATCAAAACTGTATGGTACTGATATAAAAACAGACAGACTAATGGAGCAGAAGAAAAAGCCCAGAAATAAATCCATATATAATCAACCCATCTTCAGTAAGGGTGCCAAGTATACACAATGGGAGCAAAGCAGTCTCTTCTATAAATGGTGTTGGGAAAAAGGATATTCATATGCATAAGAATGAAGCTGGACCCTTAGGCAATATACACAAATCAATTCAAAATGGATTAAAGACAAAAATAAGACTGGACGCTGTAAAACTACTAGAAGAAAATATTGGTAAAAGCTGCTTGATACTGGTCTGGGCAATGATTTTTTGGGTATGACATCAAAAGCACAGACAAGAAAATAAAAAATAGATGAATGGAATTTCATTGAAAGGAAAAGCTTCTACACAGCAAAGGAAACAATCAACAGATAGAAAAGACAACCTATACAATGGGAGAAAATATCTGCAAACCATCTATTAAGGAATTAATACCAAATATATAAGAAACTCATACAATTCAATATCCAAAAAAGAAAGAAAGAAAAAAGGAAGGGAGGGAGGGAGGGAGACAGACAGAAGGACAGATGGACAGAAAGAATGGAAGAATGAAAGAAGGAAAGAGTAAGAGAAAGGAAGAAACCCAATTAAAAATGAGCAGAGGAAAATAATAGACATTTCTCCAAAGGAGACCTACAAATGGCCAACAGCTACCTGAAAAGGTGCTCAACATCATTACCCACCAGGGAAATACAAATCAAATCCACCATGAGATATCACCTCACACCTGTTATGATAGCTATTATCAAAAAGACAAAAGATAAACGTTATTGGTAAGGATGTGGAGAAAAGGGATCCCATGTATACTCCTGGTGGGAATGTAAATTGTTTCAGAAATTATGGAAAACAGCATAGAAGTTCCTCAACAAATTAGAAAGAGGACTTTATGATAAGATCCCACTTCTGGGTATATATCTAAGGAAATAAAATCAGGATCTTGAGGAGATATCTACACCCTCCATGTTCACTGCAGTATCATTCATAACAGTCAAGATACGGAAACAAATTAAATGTCCATCAAAGGATGGAAAAAGAAGATGTGTCTCTCACACACACACACACACGCGTGTGCACGCACACACACAATGGAATTTAGTCAGCTGTGAGAAAGAAGAAAATCCTGACATTTGCAACAACATGGATGAACCTAGAAGACAGTATCCTAAGTGAAATGAAATAAGTCAGACAGAAATATAAATACTGTATTGTGTCACTTACATGTAAAATTTAAGAAAAAAATCTAAGAAAAATATCTAAGAAAAATCTAAGAAAATCTAAGAAAAAAAATGAAAAAGTCAATTTCACAAAAATAGACAGTAGGAAAATTTCCACCAGGGGCTGGGGGCATGGAAAAATTCCTCACCTCACACACACACACACACACACACACACACACACACACACAAAGAAAACAGCAATGACATAAGAAGTTGGATATGTTAATTAGCTTGATCGCAGTGATCATTTCACAATATATATGTATATCAAAACTTCAAGTTGTGCACCTTAAATATATACAATTTTTGTCAATTATACCACAATAAAGCTGAAAGGAAAAAAATAGGCTAAATTCAGATAATAAATTGTCCAGTCCAGTATGTTAGCCGACAACTTCAAACTATTCAAAGAAGAGATATTTCAAAGAACAGACTTCTCTTTTTTTTTTAGCTCGGTTGTGATGAGAACAGCAAGTCTACAACCAGAGAAGATAGAGTTCTATTACTGTTCTCTTTATTACTTTCATCTTCTCTCATGCATTGGCCAGAGGAGGGGTAAGAGCACCCAGGACTAGCAACCCAAAGCAGGCTGCTTTCTCTGATCCCACAGTGTACAAAGCTGACTCCACTGGAGGTGGTACTTTTGTGATTCCTTCTTTTATTTCTCTCCCTCTACTATATATCTCTCACCTGTAACTTTAGAGAAATCAGATGTATCTCTATTCCAAATGGTTGCTAACTAATTTGGTAGTCTACCAGAATCTCATCTTTTTCTCTATTTGTACACCTTTGACCTTCTGGGTGGCCCTTTGTACAGGTGCTAAGATAACCAACCCCATGCTGTCTCTCTTCCTTGTAGACCTTATCTAATCATGACAAATATACTCTCTTCCTTGCCTGAGAAACTCTGGGAGTATAAAATCATCAAACCACTCTCTCTTGCTTCCCTGGCAGATTGTTTCTCCTCATTCAGATTTTCCAGGTCTAAGAAATGTATCAGTCCACTGGTCTCCTTAACGTTGGGAGACACATATCACCCTGCAAGGCATCTCGTAAGACCATCTCATTGGATGACCCACTGACCCCCGCTTTCTTCCTCCAATGAAACCCCTCTCTCTAAGGTTATCTTCTCCTTAAGCCATTTTTACTTACTTTATCTGGCTATCTTCTTTTGTTTCACTCGGATGAGTGTTTTAAAGTCATCTAACTAGCTCTTAGCTGTCCAAATTTTGCAAGTTCTGCTAATGCTTGCACTAAATCTGGTGAGTGAGGAATGAATGAGAAGTAGGAAAAATGTAGAAGAAAAAGATTACTCTTGGTAAATGTAACTGATTAAATAGCTAAAGAGTAGAGACCAACTCCCAGGGCTCACAGGGCAGGGCAGAGTCCAAAGAAGAGGCTTTAGGATGGGGATGAAGAACATATTTATAGACAGTTCTGATACAGCCAGTGGGGAGAGATTTTAAGATAAAATAAGGGGAGGATTTTATGGAACAAAGTTCAGAGGGAAGAAGATGTAAATGGGACACAGGTTGGGGAGCAAGGGGAGAAAAATAGGAAGGGGACACATCAAGAACAGGAAATATGTCATTAAGAATTATATGTTGTTTTCTTCTAAGACTAGATTTAATATCGGGAATGAGCAACAATGTAGACCAATTGGAGCTGGAGAGAAGATAATCTGGAGAAATTTATGTCTGGTTCTATTTAGTCTATGAAGCAGAGGACAAGATTAGCTGCAAGGACAAGAACCTGAAGAGACTGAAATAGTTTAAAGGGGGAGAGAAGGCAAGAGGATGAGAAGTAAATGCATGGCAGTGGTTCCAATCAGCACAGACACATGGTCTTCAAGTCCTCCCAGGCTCGGAGCAGGAGCAGGGTCACCATTCTTGGAGCTGATTATTCAAGAGGGTTGGGATTAAGGTGGTTTTGCCTCAGACTAGAAGGTGAGAAAGTTAGAAATGGGACTGATCAAGAGAATTAGGTAGGGGTAACAGATGAGGGCTTTGAGAGAAGTTGGGAGTCAATTATGAGGGAATTTGCCTCTAGGATTTTCATGGATTCCTGTCTCACATTTAGATTAAAAAGATGTTTTATATATATAATAATTATGTACTTTATATATATAATTATTCATATTATATATATAATTATTTTTATATATAATTATTTATATATATAAAATTTGCTTTGACATGGATGCAACTGGAAGGTATTATGCTGCATGAAATAAATCAATTGGAGAAAGACAATTATCATGTGGTTTCACTCATATGTGGAATATAGGAAATAGTGAAAGGGACTTTAAAGGAAAGGAGGGAAACTGAGTGGGGGAAAAATTAGAGAGGAAGACAAACCATGGGAGACTCCTAACTCTAGGACACAAAGTGTTGTAGAAAGGGAGGTGGGTTGGGGGATGGGGTGACTGGGTGACGGGTACTGAGGAGGGCACCTACTGAGATGAGCACTGGGTGTTGTTATACTATATGTTGGCAAATTGAATTTAAATAAAATATATTTTTAACTATGAGGGAATTTGGAAACAAGAGGATTGGAAAGATGATGTGTTCATAGAGTACCATTTCTGATATTAGGAAGATGTGAGAAGTGGAAAAGTTCAGAGTGTTAAAACAAAAACAAACACAAAACAATACCCAGTTATGTTCATGAAAATTGTTTGCTGGAATGGGAATTAAATCAATGAGAGGTGAGAAGAAAAAAGACCATCTCTCTGATCAAGTTCTCAGTGAATGGAAACTTGGAAGTCTGAAGATAAGAACAATGAGTATGGAACAAAAGTAGTATTATTTCAGAGGAGAATTTGTAATTTTTGAAAGGTAGTTCCTAATCTGACTCATATAATGAGGAGTCAACTAATACATAAAGATATTCAATTATATTTATATAAAATTTCTCATGAATCTTTTTGCTTTGAATCCATACTTACCCTGAATCTTTGCTCGTTGGATCTACCTGGCTTTTCACACTCTGGCTCTGTCCTAGACTCCAATTGCACCCATTCCTTTGTATCTTACTGAGTTCTGCCTTCCTGATTTCTACCTCAGCACCTTCTAATGATGGGTTTTGGTTTTTTGAAGTTTTTTTGCTTTTTGTTTTGTTTTGTTATGTTTTGGCTCTCCATTTTCTTATCAATTTAGGTTAACATTTAAATCCAGTCTTTAATGCGGGAGTCCTGTCCCAGTTTTCAGGAGTCCTACTGCAGAGTGATAGGTGATAGCATACTATTCTGTACATCATTCTTGATCCTGAATTCAACTGGGGTGGGGACTGGGATGGGTACATAAATTAGAGGGAAGCAGACCAGGATAAAGGTCAGCTTGACTGTAAGAGCATCGAAGAGTAGATGAGTAGTGTAATGGAGGAATCGGGATTCACTTAAATTTAAGTGAAACAGCCCTGACCATTAGAAATCTCTCTACCATTCATCAGTGGTTTTACTAGTAACACTGGGAAGAACAATGAGGAGGATCAGTAGGAGGGAAATGGGAAAGAGGTTGGCACAAAACATTATAGATGTGCATGAGTATTCCAAGGACAAGAGTATTTGGGGGAAATATTTTTCTCTGGTAATTATTTTTTTAAGATTTTATTTATTTATTCATGAGAGAGACAGAGAAAGGCAGGGACACAGGCAGAGGGAGAAGCAGGTTCCATGCAGGGAACCCGATGTGGGACTCGATCCCAGGTCTCCAGGATCATGCCCTGGGCTGAAGGCTGCGCTAAACCGCTGAGCCACCCAGGCTGTCCTTTCTCTGGTAAACTATGGAAAATGTAAGAAACCTAAAGACAGAGGTGGCCAGAAGTGAAACAAGCCAACCTAAGAATTCCAACTGGGGAATTTGTGAGATGGTCTTTCAACAAAAATTATGTAGAGGAGACAGTATGTACAGTAACCAGTTCTAACTTTACTACTGAATTACAGATAATAGTTTTTGTTTAACATTTACTGTATCATGTGTTTTCTATACTCATTCACAGTGATTGAGTATTTGTGGAAAAGAGTGGTAATGCTCTCAGACTACCAAGATGATATTCCTTCCAATAGTAACAGAAGAGGAACAGGATGTTGTTTTTCTTTTTAAAGGTATATAAAAAAATAAAAATAAAAAAGGTCTAATAAGAAAAATAATCATTTTAATAAATATTTTAAATGTCATGTTAAAGATTTTAAATCGCATTGGATTTTAGTAGAAAGCCAGATGCACTGGTTTTGAGTTCTTTTTCAATAATTTACCCTGTCACCCTGTCCACACTCTAATCGAGGTGTTAATGAAGAGTGTAACAGCCAAAAGGTAGGCAGCAGGGGACAATGAGTTGAAAAGAGCCCAGATAATCTCAAACTCTTGAATAATTAGCAATTATATTTATAAACACACACACACACACACACACACACACATTGAGAAACAGCTTTGATTGGTGTGTACAGAACATATTACTAGTTGCTTAGGGATAGGAATTCCAAAGAATTCACTGGTATAGTCCCAACCCTAGACAAACTTAGAATCTGACTAGACCCAAAAAACACACATGGAATTGGTATTCCAGCACATTTTCAAAAATACAGCAATGAGCATAAATGCATGAAAATAAATGCCCACAGATATACAGGAAATGAGATATAAAACTTTAAAGACTGCATAACTTTGAAAAGGGGGTAATTTACTTTCAAAATATACTTTACACACTAGGGAAAAAATCATATAACTTAATTCAAAAATATGTTTCTATCTGCTGGTCTTCTTTTTCTGATTTTTTTTTTCTCTCTTTCTTTTTCTTTTTTTCCTGCTGGCATTTAAATCTAAATTTGAAAGGCCAGGACAACAGAAATGGATACATTTTTTTTTAAAAAGGCAATAAATTCAGGGGTCATGTAAAATAAAGGTTCTACACACATAGGCTGCGTATCCCAGCCCTTGTACTGTGTATGTGTGTGCACATGTGCACGCATTTACTTCTATGAATATCTCTTTACCTGTCTTTATCCATCCAAATTGCAAGTTCTTTGAGGGAAAAGGATTTTATCTAGTTAAGTATTCCCAGACCTTAATACTAGGGCTATCTGTCAACATACAGCAACCTATACATTGGAACTCTAGGAGATATTCAAAGATTACTATTATGTTCAATGAATGCAGGTATCAAAGAGTCAAAATTATACCAACAAACTAGGGAGGAAAGACAATGTTTCTTTTTACAAAAAATACTGACAAATAAATCATTGTTAGGAGAAAAATTAATTACAAATATAATCCAATATAAATATTTAAATATTGTTACAAAATAAAAATTAAAAAATAAATAAATAAATATTGTTACAAATGTTTACCTTCCAGTCTGAGGATCAAATCCAAAGTAAAGGTCTCTACAATGGTCACAACTTTCCCCAGCAACAGAAGCATCTTGGCAAATGCACTGACCAGTTAGGCTATTACAGATGTGATGAACTGCACCCATTTTGTGGCATGAACATGGCAGGCAGCCAGTGGCATTGCCTGGAGAAATATAAAAACCTGGAAAAGAAGAAATGAAAAGTTTTTATGTAGCCTTCCCATCCATTCTTTTCTTTAAAAGATAGTTTGATTACACCTAAAACCAGAATGCTATCACAGCACTTCCAAATTCCCAATACAAATGTAGTCATAGCTGCTCTTACCTAGTGTATCAGTTACAAACAGAGAAGGGCTGAGTAAATAATTTACATTATACCTGGGCATCTCCAAGACAACTAAAATTCAGTATGTTTAAAATCTACTTCATGATCTTTCCATTAGAAACCAGTCCTCCTTCAATATCTCCATTCCAGCAAATAGTACCATCATTCATTCAGCTGCTCAGCCTAGACCCTGTGACATCTTTGGAAAGGTGGCCAAAGTACAAGATGGCCAGTTAAATTTAAATTTCTGATAAACAATGAGGTTTTTTTTGGTAAAAGTCTGTGATATTGGCTTATATTAAAATGTATGATTATCTAAAATTTAAATTTAACTGAGCATCCTGTAGTTTGCTAAAACTGGAAACCCTTGAGTCCTTCACATCCCTCTACCTCTACATCTAGCTAATTACCATATCCTATGGATATTATCTTCCAAAAAATTTAAACTTTCTACCCTCCATCCCTATTGCCATCTCCCTAGTCAAAGTCACCACCAAGTTTTTTTTTTTATTTTGATTTTAAATATTTTATTTATTCATGAGACACACACACACAGAGACAGACACATAGACAGAGGGAGAAGCAGGCTCCCTGCAGGGAGCCCAATGCAGGACTCAATCCCCGGACCCCAGGATCATGACCTGAGCCAAAGGCAGACACTCAACCACCGAGCCATCCAGGTGTCCCACCACCAAGTTTATTATAGTTCATGCTATAGACCAGAGACAATGGTAAGAGCCTTATATTCATGACCTCACTCCTCAAGGGAGTGCTGGTAATTCAGGTATTCTTATTATGTCCATCACATATATGAGAACACTGAAGGTTAGGATGGTTAACAAACTTTCCCCAAATAGTAGTCAACAAATAGATTGACACATACTCATCTCAACTACAGAGGCCATCTTATCTCATGGTATCCCTCTTGTCCCCCTCCAATCTATTCTTCATGGTATAGCTGGAACAACCTTTTTCAGAGTGTAGTTTGAACACCTCGTTCCTCTATTGAAAATTGTTTGATAACATCCTCTTCTCTTTGGGGAATAAAAATCCAAGTCCCTAACCCAGCCTCCAGCCCCAGCAGGTCCCACCTCTATATTGGTTTCATTTCACTGTTAATTCCCAACTCAGTCTGCTCCAGTCATATCTCTTCTTGATATCTTAAGGCCTTTTCATTGGCAGGTCTGTCTGCTGAAACGATTTTGACCCATTTTTTTCTGCTTAGCTCTCTTCTATGCACATCAGGTCTGTGGCTTCCTTGAGTAACCTATCCTAGGCCAGTTTAAACATGCCTGTTCCAGTTTCAAAACATCTTATTTCCTTTATTTTTTTTAATTTTTATTTATTTATGATAGTCACAGAGAGAGAGAGAGGCAGAGACACAGGCAGAGGGAGAAGCAGGCTCCATGCACCGGGAGCCTGATGTGGGATTCGATCCGGGTCTCCAGGATCGCGCGCTGGGCCAAAGGCAGGCGCCAAACCGCTGCGCCACCCAGGCATCCCTCTTATTTCCTTTAGAAATTTATTTCCTCATGAAAATTATAATTAAACTCATTTTCACCCGATTGTAACCTCCATGAAGGCAGGAACATTGTCTGATGAATTCACCACTGCCTGCCCAGCACCCAGGACAGTGCTTGTCACAAAGTAGGCACTCCCTAAACATTTGATGCATTCACACAAATGTACCAAATTATAAATAGGTATTGATTTCCATATGTATTCCATTTTAAAACTCACAGAATTTAGGTTAATTATAAAACCTGTATTTGTTTCTTATAGCAGAAGGAAACAAAAATATGATTCAAATATTTTCAAGTTTCTCAAAATTTCATATAATCAATAGCTATAAAATTAAGAAAGGCATTAGACACTAGAAGGATGGAGCAGGTATATGAGGGAGAAATGGTTCTTGGTGTTGTGTGCTATGTGTGCACGCACACACACACATAAGCACATCCATAATGTTACAAGGAATTTTATTGAAACAAGAGGGAGAGGGATTGCAGAATGATTCTATTTTTTTAAATTTATTTTTTATTGGTGTTCAATTTACCAACATACAGAATAACACCCAGTGCTCATCCTGTCAAGTGCCCACCTCAGTGCCCATCACCCATTCACCCCCACCCCCCGCCCTCCTCCCCTTCCACCACCCCTAGTTCGTTTCCCAGAGTTAGCAGTCTTTACGTTCTGTCTCCCTTTCTGATATTTCCCACACATTTCTTCTCCCTTCCCTTCTATTCCCTTTCACTATTATTTATATTCCCCACATGAATGAGAACATATAATGTTTGTCTTTCTCCGACTGACTTACTTCACTCAGCATAATACCCTCCAGTTCCATCCACGTTGAAGCAAATGGTGGGTATTTGTCATTTCTAATAGCTGAGTAATATTCCATTGTATGCATAGACCACATCTTCTTTATCCACTCATCTTCGATGGACACCGAGGCTCCTTCCACAGTTTGGCTATTGTGGACATTGCTGCTATAAACATCGGGGTGCAGGTGTCCCGGCGTTTCATTGCATCTGTATCTTTGGGGTAAATCCCCAGCAGTGCAATTGCTGGGTCGTAGGGCAGGTCTATTTTTAACTGTTTGAGGAACCTCCACACAGTTTTCCAGAGTGGCTGCACCAGTTCACATTCCCACCAACAGTGTAAGAGGGTTCCCTTTTCTCCGCATCCTCTCCAACATTTGTTGTTTCCTGCCTTGTTAATTTTCCCCATTCTCACTGGTGTGAGGTGGTATCTCATTGTGGTTTTGATTTGTATTTCCCTGATGGCAAGTGATGCAGAGCATTTTCTCATGTGTGTGTTGGCCATGTCTATGTCTTCCTCTGTGAGATTTCTGTTCATGTCTTTTGCCCATTTCATGATTGGATTGTTTGTTTCTTTGGTATTGAGTTTCATAAGAATGATTCTAATCAATAAAGTTCTGACAAGTGAAAATGATCTCTATAAGTGTCATGATCACTAATTTAGGTCTATATCACTGATATTGAAAGAGAAAAAGAAGATGAACACAAAGTGGATACACTGTGTGTAACTATGCTATAGGGAGAAACAAAAACTAATTGGAACATATTATAAATCTCAGTTGAGGCTCTGGTTGAAAACAGGCCATTCTTTCATAGCCATCAACAATTTCTTCTTCTTCTCTTAGGCCCAGCATATTCTCTCTTAGAAAGCTTCAGAAATAGTCAAATAGAAAAAGATCGTGCTCAAAGAAAAGGAAGAAACTCAAAATCAGTGCCATTCCAATCTGTTGGAAAGAGCTGACTGATCTTGTCATTTTTTTAGAGTAATTGACAACTATATTATGTCATTTGCTTCTTTGTATCCATCGATAGCAATCTGCCTTATATGAGTTTCCAGAAATAGTTATGCAAATTAATATATATTCTCATACCTGATTCATCATACGATCAAAGTCACATACTTCAAAGGCTTTTATTTTGAATTCAAGACCACTGTGGTTGTGATTCCATGTATTTTTCTTCCTGTGAAGATACCTAGGTCCTTAAATTCATGATGATGCCATCATGAATGTACTAACAGCTCTCCAATTTGGATAAATTACCCATTAGCACAGATACTTAGAAGTAGAATTAATTTGGACTTACTGCAATAGCTTCAAGCCATGGAGAACTCTAGAATGATTAGGGATGATTTTTTTTACAAGAAATGATTTATTAGATAAATCTGTAAAGACAAGAGGGTAGTATATTTTGGTGCAGGAAATTGGGTTGCCCAACATTTAGAAAATAAAAACTGCCATAGAAAAATCAGCAATATAAGCAGAGAAAAACAAAAATGAAAAACAAAACAAAACAAAACAAAACAAAACAAAACAAAACAAAAAAAAAACAGGGACGCTGCAACCTGGAGGTAGGTCTTCAAGGAAATGCCTGTATTAGAACTCGCCTTGTGGTTAATTCCCCTCCTCCTCTCTGGAGCACGATTATAAAGGTTAATCCCACCAGTATTTTCGTTGTCCTATTTTTAAGCAGTTCTAATTAGGATGACTCAGGTACCTTCCTGCTCAGTGATTACTTCTTGCCTTACCTGAATGTGCCTAATTCTAGACCATTACCTCTCCTTTTATGACTTCCAACTATAGAAAACAACATTTTCTCTTCCCTCCTACTTAAACTTCAACTCCAGAGTGTGGCTTAAAGATAACTGACCTTAATTTTCTTTCACTCAATACATTTCTGATCTTCTTCCATTAGCTCCACTTCATGTTCCACATCTTCAGGTCCGTAACATTTTAACTGATCTTTTTGAAATTTCTCTCCATGAATGATTTCGTACCACATTGTGAAGCACGGTCATTAGGACAATGCTATTACCTTACATTACTGTAGTGCTGAGAGTTCGCATAGATATAGCACAGATCAGCCCACTAAAGTTTGTGACTTTCCCCAGTTTTATTTCAGAGAACCCTTGCTCCCAAACAAGACAGGCTGAATGGGGAAAACAAGGTGTTTTGCAGTTAAAGCAAAAAGTCACCCATTTTACAAAATAGTGCCGCTTTATCCAAGAGAAGACTCGCAGAATCCTTAGAGTTCAAAGTTATTAGCAAGGCAACTGGTATTATCTCCTGTAGTGGCTATTTGCACAGCACAGCACTGTCCTGGGCATAAAAGAAGAGCCCATTTCCTAGCAATGTCCCTCCTGAGGACCATGAACAACCAGGCTTTGCCACGGTCTTGAAATGGGAGAAAGAAAACAAGTTTAACCCCTAGGCCTTATTCAGGAAAGGAGGGCAGAGCTGAGGCTAAGCACTAATTATAAGCCATTTAGAAGAAATGATTCTCACCTTAAGCCAGAGAATGGACATAATGCTAAGAAAAGAGTCTAGGGAGAAATCTGTGGCTCACCTACACCAAGCAACAAGACTTTTTTAGTAATGATTTTAAAAATCAACATTTTCAGAAATAACTATGGTAAGTGATGCTAATTTTCAAATTAAAGCAATAATAATTTTCTTACATTGTGGTAATTTTACATAAAAATAATGCTAAAATTATTGTTTATAGAGTTGACCAAATGTCAATAAGTGCATAAATATTAATATTACTCATCCCAAGATATACTTTTTCTTATTTAAGAGTTTTTTTTAAAAAAAACTCTTCTCAATTAGTTTAGATATGTTTTAAAATATCCGCTCCTCTTCCTTCTTCCTGAACTGTTATACTCTCCATGATTAGTTTATCAAAAGTAAACAGGAGTTTACTTTTAAGAATTATGTGCTCAACTAAGTCTTCCGTATCGCCCATCCTTCAAGAGTGAATCAATTCCTTCACTTTACCACTTCTCTATATCGGACATTTCTAATACTGCACCTACTGTGTTATGTTTACATACAGGTCCATTTCTCCTACTAAAGCATGATACCTTAATATAATGATGATTGTATATCTTACACCAACATAGCCCCTGGTACTTTATGTTCAATAGATGTTTATTGAAAATATGGATATGTGAATGAAATGGGTAGATGGCTAGATGAGTAGGTGGCTGGGTACCTGGCCAGTTGGATATGCTACCCCTTAAAATATGACATGATCTTTTTAGCACTTTAAAGAAACATAGTAAAGATAAATCTGTGAGTCATAAAATGATTGGTCAGAGTGGCCTAGCCCATCAGGAAGGGTAGCAGGGAATGTATATGAATCAGGAACAATATATATGAAATGTAATCTTTGTCATATCAACAGATAGAAAAGAACTTCTGAAAAAAAAAATGTCATCCCAAAACTATATCTCCTGTTCTTAGGGCCAAGGATCTAATAACATGCTCACATAAATGAAAACATTGTATTAGACTCTTCTGTTTTATAAAAACCTAGTTGTTCTATTTATGGGAATATGCATGAAAGGCCTCCAAATGCATGTTCTTTAAAAATCAAATTCAATAACAACAATGAATATAAATAATGACAGCTGTGACTATGTCTTAGAAATTATAACACATAGATAAGTGTTTACACAATCCACAGAAACACTTTTATACATTTTTATTCTTTAGTCCCATTTTTTTCCCAGTCTCAGTGGTTAACCAATGATATGCTCTGAAGTTTCTCTCTCATGCCATTGTCACCATCTCCAACAGAAATTTTTCTCCATCAGAAATTTCACCAACTTAGTCCATGGAAATCATTACATTTCTAGGCAACTCAGTTCAACTCTTCATTACCAGATCATGGTAGCCTCTCAGAACTCTGTTAATTTTCATTTTATGACTATTACACAATAGAGATACCCCAGGACCTAACGCAGTCAGCTAGACCCATGGGTGGAGATGAGCCTGAGGAAAGAGGGAATCTACAAACACTTGTAAGAGTATCTTTTTTAACTCGCCCTCAAATATGTATTGAGTGAATGATTTTGACAAATATTGAGTTATTCAGAAAAATTGTTTACTCTTTCAGAGTGCAGACACTGAGGTCAGTTGGACGTGGATTTATAAATGGTTCTTTTACTTAATTAGAATCCATTTCCCCTACTATAAAGTGGGAAAATACTGGTCCTTCCAGCATATAAATATTGTGCATATTCAATGGGACTTTTCAGATAAAACCCTAACCCAGGGTCTGGCAAACAAACAGTACACATTCAGTAAATATTATCTATTATCATCATTGCCATTTTTATGAGGCAATTTTCTAGGAAAGTGAGATTTTCCTTAAGTTAAAGTTTAAATAATGACTTGTCAATGTACTACCCCCCACCCCCACCCCGCCACACACACACACAGATGTGCCTGGGATTATGGTCCCTATTGCTTATGACAAAATTCTTTCCTGGTGGTTTATCATGGAAGAGGCTCTTATTCTGAGGCTCAGGTCTTTCTGTGGAAAACATATTAATCTCCAAAGCTGTTTCACCAAACACTAGGATATGTGGCATAACCGGACCTCAACTTTGATGCACTGATTTTTAATGGAATATCAGCCATCTAATTCTGATTCCACTGGCAGAGTCTTGCATGCAATTCTGGTTTATGAGCTCATTACTTAACAAATATGATATGCTTCTTAATGAAACAAGATACTTTGTTTTACTTTCTAATAGTCTATATGAATTATAAAACAAAACCAAAAGTAAATATCAGAGGGAAGCATGAGGAATTGTCCTATTAGCACAAAACATGTCATACAAAGCTGTTTTCATTATAAATTAGCCTTTATTTTATTCCAGAGCTGCAGAGTCCTCAATAAACCCTCTCTGCCTCTGGTTCTCAAGGACAAGGGTGGGTCATTGGCTCAGGATGCCTTGACATCCTTCCCTGCATTTCTCGGCCTAGCCTCTGATTAAGTGCTTGCTGCTGAACGTTACGAGGTCATCCAGCACTGAAAAAACGAACTGGGAAAACATATTTAGTGCTATATTTATTAGTGTGGGTATGTGTACATTCATATATGTACACACACTCCAAATAATTTTAAATTAAAGCATTTTTAAAATACTTAATGGAGGTTAAGCAGCATTTTTAACCTCTGTTCAAGTTATTGAATGGCATATTAAAACCAATGTGGCTCTAATGTACCTTCTAATGTGCACTGCTGCTTTAACAAATTGCCTATAAATTTTAGTTGAATTAAGCCTATTCCTTGTACATTCATAGTAAGGTTAGGTTAATAATACATGAGGTTTCATTATATGCACCTTCCTTAATAATGTTTTTTAAGAAAGTGGGACAAGAATCTATGGGCAATAGTCTAGTAGGGGCCAGTAATATTTACAACCACAGATGAGAAAGGCAGGCAGGAGTCTGGAGGCTTACGAGTTCATCCCTCCTAACCTACCCCATGCTTCTCCCTCCATGCCCCACTACTCACACATACTAGCATGGAGCTTCTCCCCTGTGGTATATGATCTAGGTCTCTCAGATGTGTTTAAAGAAGTAGAAAGAAAGCTTCAGGTTGCAGCAGTGCATTTTAATGTGCGTACTGCAGAGCTGGCTACTGTGAAACATCTGTTTATGATAAAGATACTTCAGGATATGGGTCCTTTTTTTCAATGTAACTTTCACAGTAAGAGACAGTAAAACCCACCCAAAAAATTCAAAGTAATTTCTGAAGCTAGAATGCAGGACCAA
Organism: Canis lupus baileyi; assembly: GCF_048164855.1. NCBI lineage: Eukaryota > Metazoa > Chordata > Mammalia > Carnivora > Canidae > Canis > Canis lupus. The sequence continues at coordinate 12,359,530 of NC_132875.1, read as the reverse complement.
AAAGAAAAAATAAAGGTCCACAAACACATTTGACCTTCCCATATGCTACACCCATGTGTACAGAATATCTTGTTTTGTCAAAAAAAAAATCCATTAGGCATTTAGATCACTATTTTCTTTCCTCCCTGGCAGGGTGAAAACTATATCCTCTCTGTATGTCACCAAAGGAGCACTCACAGACTTGCACTGTGCCTGAACCTAAATAGAAGAAAATACCACTGGGATATATATATATATATATTTTTTTCTTTTTTTGAGAGAGAGAGAGAGAGCTTAAGCAGCAGGAGGGGCAGAGGGCAGGGAGAAAAGGAATCTGAAGTGGGCTCCACACCCAGCACGGAGCCCACCATGGGTTTCATCTCACAACCCTGAGATCATGACCTGAGCCAAAAGCAAGAGTCAGTTGCTTAACCGACTGTGCCATCCAGGTGCCCCACCCCTGAGGTAATTTTTAAATGTAACTATTTCTTACTTAGAGGAACACAGATGGAGCATATACTAGGGAGACACCGCCCTATGTGCCCAGGACAGAGCACTGAACAATGTGAGAAACATTAGTTATACTGTAGCCTGGAAAGGAACAAATGATCCAAAGACTCTTGGAAATGAGGTCAGAGAGAGATCATGGGTGTTACAGTTCATGTGGGCCATGTTTTCTACCCACAATAATGGGGAGTCAGTAAAGGATGAAGTGATATGGTTTAACTAAAGTTTGAACAGCATCCCTTTGGCTGCAAATTAAGAAATGACTAGAGAAGAATAAAGAGGAGAGAGAAAGTTTAGGATGCTTGTCAGCTAAACCAAAAGGAAGATAAAAATGGGTGAGTGGGGCAGTAAAAAGTGGTCCAGTTCTGGGTCAATTTGAAAGTAAAAGCAACAAGACTGACTTTGATAAAAGAGACCAGGGTTGTAGAAACAGAGGGGAAATCAGAGGAAAGCTGTAAGGATTTGGCTGAAAAGATTATAACCCAGAAACTACTAAGATAACATATCAGTTAAGCAGAGTTGAACACTTTTTCCCTTCTGAAATCCCTAAAAAAGAAATAAAAGAAAAGATAGAAGAGGAAATGGAGGTCAATGGTAGATGTCTGCAAGTAAAACCTAAGCATTTGCAGTAGAGAGGCCAACAGTAAGCTGATTGATACGAGTGGTATAAATCTAGAAAGAAAGGTTTAGAATTGAAGATTCCAGAGTTTTCTGAAGTCAGGTGTGAGGAATAGTTAACCACCTCCCAAACCAGAAGATTTTCCCTCTTGCATTTTGAGAGAAGACAGTGAGTTTTCTCTTTAGAAGTTAAACCAGAGAGTGCATGGACTCGACAGATGCAGGGGAAAAGTGATACAGTGAATGCAGGGATTACATATAAGGGTGCCCTGTGATATTTGATTTCACATGTCAACTTGGGTAAACCTGGGGTCAGTTGTTTGATCAAACACTAGTCTAGTTGTTGTTGTAAAGGTGCTTTATACAGAATACAAGAACATTAGCCTACAGACAAAAGGGCCCACTGAGTGCTCAGAAGAATTATTTAACAAAAGCATATTGTTGTGAAATTGTCAGAAATGAGGGATATAGAAACAGAAGCTTCTAGATTGTAAGAAAGAAAAAAAGAAGAAAGAAAGAAAAATACAGGGAAAAAAATCTAATTGGCACTGCAAGAAGATAATGGTGAAATAATTTTTTGAGTGAAAGTGATTCTATATAATAATGATAAAATTTCAGGTAGTTATGTATGGAATAAAGTTTTTTTGCAGACATTCAAAATTCTGAAAATATTATTTCTTCCCCGTACCCTTTCTCACAAACTACTGGAGTGTGTTCTTTACCAAATACACATATAATATAAGATAAAAGAACACATAGGATTCAGGAAAGGGGTCCAACAAAGGATATACGTGAAGGAAATTCTCAGTACAGCTGATATATATACATATGCCTTATTGGTTCTGTTTCTCTGGAGAACCCTAGCATAGATACTCTTCTTAAAATTCCTGATTATTTCTCAGTGTCTTCAATTAAACCACTTACTCAGTGCAAGCAGTGTATAAGGTATTACATTAGTATGGTAGCTACACAAGTTGAATAAGATAATCCTTACTCTCAAGATATCAAAACTTCAACAAGGGAAATAAGCATCTACACAAATAAGTAAAATACAAGAATGTATTAAATACGATCATTATTTACACTAGTAGGGATGATCCTCATTCTATATTTTCCTTAAAAGGGAGGACAATTTGCCATAAACCTTTGGAGAGGAGTTTCATGACCAACGTGCTTAGGCAAATAGTCATGAAGATAATACTCTCCTAGAAAACCAATACCATCTGAGATAAATCTCAAAAAGGAAGAGGCCCGTGGGAGACAGAGGAGACCATCAGGGGAAAGAAAATGGTTGAGTATGACTTTCCAATATTTTAATTTTTAAATTTAATTTGTATTTTTTATCAAAATTTACATGCAAATAGTTTAAAAAATCAAGTAGAATTTAAAGGCTCACAGTGTATAATAGCAGTCCTCTTGCCTGTTCACAGCAACCACCTTCATCTGGCTTTTATTTTTGTATTTCTTTATAACATCCATATATTGTTCCATCTCAATTTTGAAAATTTAGATTATTGTCTTTCTACAATAGAGGATGAGTACTCAGCTTTTTCTATGCCTCCTCAATAATCTCTTGATTTGGTTAAATCACATTCAGAGATTGACTATATGACTATATAAATCTATTTCACAGCTATGCCATATAATATGTTTTGATTATATTTCCTTTCTTGAATATTTTGCCTTTAATTAGTTTTGAAGGAATCTCTTAGATATTTCTAGGAATCAAAACTCTCCAATAGAAATATACTCAAGAAAAAAATAGGAAATATACTCAATAAATCTGTTTCTTTTTCCTTCTACCAAATAGGTTAACTCAGAGGAGGATCAAACCCTTGATCCTCCCATTCTGATTTGAGCCAGTTGATCTAGCTATATTCTAGGTCAGAACAAAAGACTTAATAGGCTTCACAACAGATAATCACTCAAAGGGATAGAACATTTGATCTAGTAGCTTTGGCTGGTTTATTTAGAAAAAAAGGATATGTAAATCATGGTGATTTGTGCAGGTGACTATCTTATTTCCAAAATAAGAGATATTAATAAATAGTAAAAGAAGAAAAGCATCATATTAGTATATAAAAGAAGTGACTACAAATTTGGAAAGATGATCCTGAAGCCAAAAGAGTGCAATGTATTATAGCAGTCATGTGGGCCATCTGCACAGCTCTCAGTAATTGTCCTGTTTACTGGCATACCTACCACCCCGCTCCTACCTTAAGGACTGGTCCCTGGAAGTCATGCTTCTTTTTAGTGATCCTGACACTCTTGGCCATAGCGAATTGCCTTAGGCACAGCCACCCTAACAAAACTGAGTCCATTAGAATTTCTTTCTTGGAATTGTAACCAGAAAGTAGGTAATTAAGTCTTTCTGTATTGCCAGAACAGTAATGAGGTAGACATTTAACCATGTAGAGAGGGAGACAGAAGCAGAGTGTGTTCTTCTAAAGAGAGAGAGAATATGGTAATGATTAAATGATTGAATTAATGGATATGTACCAATGGGAGATTTCTAGTACCTAAATCCTGACTGCATCACTCCATATCAGGTTTAATGGGACAGTCAGTGATAATATAGCCCCCATATATGTTGAAACTGGTTCAAATTATTTTCTGATACTTATATCTCAAGAAGAATTAACTCTTCATCAACTCCATCTCATCCCTTTGGATTTATTTGTCCCACTGACCAATGTAAAAGGAAAGGCATGGCTCAACTCTCCTAAGCTGGATTCTTTGTCATGGCAAATAGGACTTCCATCCTATCCATTTCTGGCAAACGAATCTCCCTTTTGCTTGGTCCCTTGTTCCTTTTCACAGGCTCAGATAACTCAGAGCTGGTTGTATAGACAGATCAACCATTAGCACAGCTGTTAAGTAACTAATGAACATGTATATTTATCATGATATTATGATGGCTTTATTATACAGAAAGTATATTACTTTAGTAGATCATACAAAGGCAAGGAGAAAGCTATAGATAGGGTCCATCTTCCGGTTGGCAAACCCATAAAAAAGATGGGTACAGTGAGACTAAACAGTAGTCTCTTTTGCCAATTTGGTGGCATTTAAAAATAATTCTAGATAATCCTATATGGTGCCAGAACATATAGACCATTTAGTAAAAATATTTGGTCATATTTATTCAGAAAATCAGTTCATCATCTGAATATTTGGCATGGTATACATAATTAACCCAAGTTTTCCTTTCTCTGGGAAGCAAACTTTATCCTTGCTTTTATTAGTTTAGATTTTGTTCAGTTATAGGAAGGGGGTTTACTTCAAGTTGAGAAGTTAAATATAAGTTAGTCTCAATTATAAAATGTCTGATTGACTGGGATTCCTCTAAAGGGTCATCCCAAATATAACACCACAGATACACCAAATAATCTTGAGCATATTAAATAGTTATATCTGCATTTGATGACAATATAAGTACAATAATGTTGTTGGAAGTAAATTTTTTAGAAGTCCCAACCTCAAAACAAAGAGGAATCATCTGATATGGGATAATGAAAGGAAAGTCACCGTGCACTGAACATGTAACACATTTCTTTCTTACCTGGTTGACACTGATTACACCTTCTTCCTTGCCGATTAGGTAAACACAGGCACTGGCCACTGATTGGGTCACAAATGGTGCCCGGTAATGTCCCCAAGGAGTCACACTCACACATCTGGCAGCCTTGAAAATTGCCACTGGTCAAATTGTACCTGTGAGGCACACACTGATTACAGTGAAGACCTGTTACTCCTAATTTGCAAGGACATTGTCCTGTTGATTTGTCACACAGCAGAGAGCCATTTACTGTCCCAGTCTTATCACAGTTACAAGGCAGACAGAGGAAAGAATCATTTTGCTGGAGGTAGAAGTAGCCCTCCAAACATTCATTGCACTGTCTCCCTCCAACACTGGGCTTGCACATGCACTGCCCTGTCTTGGCGTCACAGACGGTCCCAGAGAGAGATCCAGCCATGTCACAGTCACAGGCCTTACAACTGGTGATGTCCAACCCGTAGAAGTGTTCTCTGCACGTGTCACACTGAAGTCCTTTGGCTTCTTTCTTGCACTCACACTGCCCAGAAAGCGGATTGCAGAGTTTGCTCACTGAGCCATGGAGGTTGCACTGGCAGGGCTCACATCCGTCATCATTAAAACTTCGGAGAAATTTATATCCAAAATTGCAATGATCGCATCTAAGCCCTGAAGATAAAATTTGTTTAAAAAAGTGAAAATGTTAATTTATTCGCGCTTTCAAGACAAACAATGCTGCTGCCAACGTTTAAGGCAGACACAAAATGTTAAGTGTTTTCTCCCGGGCGCTGCCATAGAGACCTGGTCATATACTCAAAATACATTAATGGTACTTACTTTGGCAGTCATATATAACTTTATTTCTGTGACATGCCTTATGAAATTTTATTACTTAACATATAGAGAAATGCTTACTGCAAATGTTGCTTCCGTTTTATATACTGAAGCTCTTTAACAAATATTACAACTATTATTTTTAATTATTTTATGTTAACAAAATGCTCGTGCAAGAGACAATGAAATTTTCAAAGCTACATTGAAGAATTACATATTACCACATTAGTTATTTTCCCGGAAATCAGATGATCCTACAATGTTTAATAAAATGTTAAGCTGATAGCTATTTTTGTGTAATAATATCTATACTTCCGAATATCACACCTTTAATAATTAATATAAATAAAACTTATCCGGAGCAATTTTTGTTTCAATGCTTTTATGTGCCCCTATATTTTATTATTTTCAATTAATATAAATTATGCTCTCCTTGGCTCATAAAGCAATCACATCGCTTGTCGTATTGTGTGATTCAGGACATTCCTCTTTAAACACTAAGTAAATTCTGGTGTTGCATTACTTCTATTTAAAGGAGTACATATATACATTTCACAAACAGAGAAAAATGTTTTATCACCTAAACTTAAATCTCTGACAACTTAGGTTAGTTTCAGAGAGAGTATTAAAAGGAAAGAGTATAAAACAAAAATTTTTGAATAGTAAAGGTTAAGATGCAAAATGCTTCCTTTAGACAGTTTCTGCATATCTGTGGGTTTAAATAACTGACTACGTGGGGTTGAATCAATGGAAACATTTATTTCAAGCTATGATCGCAATAAAAAAAAATTAGTCCTAAAATAACAGTCAAAAACACACTCAGGAACTCAGATGTAGAAAAGCATTTCTTAAACTGGAAGGAAATGCATAATATATATGTATATATATGGATAAAAATTCAAGAACTCCAATGGAAGGCAAGTTCTTTAACAGTGATGAATGACTCACCTAAGGCATATCATTTAATTTCAATAAGGAAAATAAAAAAGGACCACTATTGCTGCAAATTTTAAAAATAACTGTATTGTTAACAAGAATTATGACTCATTTTGAACTATTAAAATTGGTCTACATGGATTCATATCATATCAGTTTTAAAAATATGCGCAGTGCTTATTTGAATATGCCATACATATTCCTGACAGGCAATCTATTCCTAACGATACTCAGGAAGGCCTACAGGGCATCACATTCGGTGTTAACAAGTGCAGGCGAGTTAGCACACTTGGCATTTAATTCACATTCTTCTCCCTTTTTATTCTAGATGAATGACCTACTTTAATAAAATTATTGGTGCTAATGTATTTTACTGGTGATAGAATCATTAGTAAGATTTAACAGTTTTGTTAACTCTCACAGTTTGCTTTCTGAAGCGTATACAACATACACTGGTATTTTCAGCTTTTTTTCTTATTAACAAGGTAAAATTGAATGAGGGCATTTGCTAATCTTGTTAAGAAAAGAAATGAATTTATACACATATCGAGTTTACATTTTTATTAAAAATGCTGGATGTACAGAAATAACTCTAGAAATAATATCACAATGATGATTTAATCTTCAAAAATATATGTATTTATGTTTTTCTGCATAAAACTATCTGGATCAACAAAAACCATAAATGGCAGGGAGGTCATAACAAATTCTAAGTAAAGGGTAAATTTTGATTTACCCTCTTTTCTTAAGCTCTGGGATTTAAGCATCACAGGAAAGATTTCATTGATACAGAAAAATAAACATTTCATTGTCTTTAACATCTCTCCTTCAATTTTGTTTTCAGATCATGAATTTAAAACATATATCATATTAAGGAACAAAGGATGACAGAGATTGAATTCAAAGGTCTTGGAATTCATTTAGCATCACAGATAGCACTTATAAAGAGATACGTTGCTCTTTACAAGTTACATATTCTTTTTCTCCAAAAAGTTAGTTTATGTAAGCTTGAAATGCATAAAGGCAGGCTGTGTTAAAGGTTTTGATGTAATCTTTCTTTAAACCAGGGAAATCTTGTGTACTATCATTAGCCATGTCGCTATTTTTTTTATTAAACTAAAATGAAATGCTTGTCTGGTTGAATTGTATAAAGTGAGGTATGGATATCTACCTATAGAAAAGATAAAGAATTAGCTCCAGAGTTATTGTACAGAAATGAAAATGTTCTTCAGAATATGTTCATCTGTATGTGTATATATATGTGTATGCATTTGTGTGTGTGTGACTGCCAGGCATGTTTTCATTATTATAAGGTTCAGGTTAGTGTTAGAAAAACCACGGAAGACTTGGTGTCTTGAATGACAATAGAAAGGCAAAGGTCTTTTTTAAACTTCCTATGTGAACCAAGACATGTTCAGTTAAAATACAAGACTCACTTCATCAGGAAACTTTCCTCTCATAATATTCTCATATATCAACATTTCAAAGTGCATTATGTACATAGTGCATTTTGGGCACTTGATAAATTTTGTCCTTATGTGGCCGTGGTTCCCCTCAAAAATGCTGGATGTAATAAATTGCTATAATCAAATCTAATTTCTGAAAAATACCTGTGGGAGTAACAAACAAAAAAGCAGGTCTTGTATAAAAAAAATGATAAATAACACCGAAGGTAGCTGTTTATTATAATCAGCTTGGCACTGAATTACAAAATTAAAATTATGTGGCCTTTTATAACTAACCCTACCAATATACATGATCTGTGGAATTATGTTGACTTATTTTGCATTTCATAGGAACAGTTCAAAGAAATATAATAGAAAAAAAATGGAAAGATTTATCACAAAGGACCCTGTAGCACAGAATATTTTGAAAAAATCCATTTATTTTGGTCTATTAAGAAAACTAGCATGGAAATGATTTGCTTAGAACTCATTAAGTGTAAAACATTTTGAAAAAGTGCTAATTTTCTAAAAGAAACATCTATGCAGTAAGCAAATTATATTTTTCTATGACTTATTAGTACGGGACCATGTGAACTAATGCATCTGCAGAATAAAGAAACTTCTAAAGGGTTGATTAAACTAAGCTTCAAGCTGTAGTTTGATAGAATTATTAATTTAATCATTTTTAGACAGTTAATTTCATCCAAATTGTTTTTTTTTTTTTCCAGCTTGCCTTGAGCCAGGAAATTTGCTTTACTCTCCAGTTAAGAAATCAAATAGAGAATTTTATTTCAGATGGTAATAGAGATGTGACTGTAAACTTTTGCATTACACATACCAATAACATTTGCTTTGCACTTGCACTGGCCTGAATTTTGGTGACAGGTAATATCTCCATCCACTGTCCCAGAGGTACTGCAGTTACAGGCACTGCAGCCATCAGGATCCGACTCTTGTAGATTGTAGAATCCATTTTGGCACTGATTGCACTGTCTGCCAGACACATGTCTCTTACAATTACACTGGCCTCCAATCTAGAGAAGATACAACATTTTGTAGAATGATGAACGTATCTATTTTTAGATAATTTGCTCATTAGGTACAAGACAGGAAGGGAGGGAGGAAAAAACTTTAAACAGACAAGAAGGTAATAAGGTACTTTTCCTCCTGACACAAAACATGGAAAGCTTCAGCAGGGTGAAGATATAGAACCGAGTGAAAATAAACCCCAAAGAAGTCAGCAGCATGTGACTAAAAGTGAAAGGTGGAATTAAGCACTAAAGCACCAGAGAGAAAAAGCAAAATATAGTCATGTGGAGATTGAAAATAGAAAAGAGCCAGCAGTTAATTTGGTCTCACGCTTTTACCTCTCTGTTTTGCTCCCCCTCACCTACTATCCCGTTGACCCAAACTTGCTTGATCCATGCCAGGTACTTAAATTAAGGACAGATCTTTCTACGGGAATATCATCCTGTCAAGGTCTTTACAATGTTTAAAATAAAGTTCTTTGTTAATAGAACCATTTGTGCCTCCGGATACGAACCCTGATGACTCTAACAACAACAACAAAAATTCTGCTTTTAGGAATATTTCAGCATATTTATGGTTCATTTGTAACATGACTTAGTCACTTTTGGTATATTTAGCTGATTTATAGTGCGGTAGAAAATGCAAAAATAGTTATTTGTTTCAGAGTACTGTCAAGTAAAAGAACAGCTGAAAAAGGAGCATTCTTCTCAAACTACTGTTTGAAAATGAAATATACAGAATATATAATGCTTATCTACTATACATAAATAATACTATGTTCATTAAAAAGAGATAATTAAGAGCCTAAACTTTTCAGAAGGGAACATGTGCATATAAAACATGAAAAATATGAGAAATTTAAAAATAACTTAGGACTTGAAAAAGAGATGCCAATGTAGACATCAAATCAAATCTCCTAGAAAGTCACTGGCATTTCTCCCCCTGATTTCCTTTCACACGAACTAAATCTAGCTCTCCACAACTGGTGGCAGGGTTGTCACAAAGGAAAGTAACCTACATGTAGAAAGGTATGGCTTGATTTACCTTTAATCGCAGGTGTACTCAAAAATATCAGGTTGGGATTCAGTTACAAAGATGTAGAGAAGGTTTTTTAATTAAGGAATTTTAAGAAATCTATCACTGCCTCATTTTCCTCATCTGAGTTATAGGGAATACACTGGAATCATTATTTAAGGCTAAAATAATTTATATGAAAATGTTTAATACTCTGAAAAATAGAAGTGTATACATGCACCAAGTGTGATTGTACATAATAATGAACCTTGGGCAGCCTCAGTGGCTTGTGGTTTAGTGCTGCCTTCAGCCCGGGGAGTGATCTTGGAGGCCCCGGGATCAAGTTCTGCGACAGTCTCCCTGCATGGAGCCTGCATCCTTCTGCCTGTGTCTCTGCCTCTTCCTCTCTCTCTCACTCTCCCTCTCTCTCTCTCATGAATAAATAAATAAATAAATCTTAAAAGATAACAATGAACCTCAATATCAAGGATATATATATATAGGTCCATAAAGATATGCAAAGACCATGAATTATCTCTTTGTACCCAGCTACGTTCCCTGTCTCCACTTTCACTGAGTCCCATGGAATCCAGATCATTACTCAAGACAGAGATTTGATTTGGTCTGCAAAAATATATGGCATTTATTGATGGGTATGTGTTTTATATAGTCACAAAAATCTAATAGATCTCTGATTACACGCTCTCCTTCAAATAAGATAAAACAATTTTACTACCATTTCCAGAACCTACAAGTTTGTATAATACATATAAATTATACTTTCTTTAAGTAAGCTATTCCTTAAAATGTAGTTTAATAGTAAGTGATAAAAGTTCTTTAATTTTTTTAAAAGTTTTCATTTTAATCAGTTTCTCAAAATTCACCTGAAAGTACAAATTTACTTCTACACGACTCAGCTTCATTTATTTTTTAATATTTATTTATTTTTATTTTAGAGAGAGAGAAGCATGCACATGGAGGGGCAGAGGGAGAAGGAGAGAGAAGCCTCAAGCAGACTCTCCGCTGAGTGCAGAGAGCCCAATGTGGGGCTGGATCCCAGGACCCTGAAATCACGACCTGAGCCAAAATCAGGAGTCAGATGCTCAACTGACTGAGCCACCCAGGCACCCTCAGCTTCATTTACATGATGGCATTTAAATCTACTTATATGCTAAAACCAATTCTGTCCACCAAGAAGCAGAGAGAAGGGTGTGCTTCTCCCCTTTAAAAATACATTTCTAAAAAGTCAGATACCACACTTTTCTGTTTCTATGCTTTTGGGTAGAATACTTTTACACTAACCCAGTTAAACAATATAGCCCTGAATAAGTCTCAGGATGAAAGGCACAACAGTAGGGACTATAGTTCATGATATTATAATAGTATTGAATGGTAACAGGTAGTAGCTAAATTTGTGGTGAGCACAGCATAATGTAGATAGTTGCCAAATCACTATGCCATACACATGAAACTAATATAACATTGAATGCCAAGTACACCTCAATATAAATACATAAATACATACATACATGCATACATACACACACTCCTATAATTATTATCCCCAGGAAGAAAAGTTGTATTCACTTAAAAACACAAAAAACAAAAAGTCTTAAGAAAGAAACAATATAAGAAGGAAGTAATACAATAGGAAAAATAAAAATCTCAAGAAGAAGATTGAAAGAGAAAGTTGAGAAAACTCTTAAAACTAAAAAGGATAGAGATGAAAAACAAAACAAAAATAGAGCATTTCCAGAAGGACAAAAGTAGAAAAAAATGAGAGATGAAATTGCCAAAGAATTAATACAAAATAAGTATTTTTCCAGACATTAAGCAACAGTTTAAAAGGGCTCACTATATGCTAGCAAAATTAATGGGTTGGGGGGGAATAATATACATATAATCCCATAAAACGTTCAAATAGCAGAAATAAGCAAAAGGTACAAAAATTTCCAGCCAAACAATAAATCCCATATAAAAGAAATATAGAATATCACTGCAGTGTTCTATAATATCATTGTAACTCAGAACATTATATCATAACTTCCAAATTATGAGTAAAATTATTTTCCAATCTTGAATTCAATACCAGGCCAAACTATTTGTTACCAATGCAGAAAAAAAAAGTCATTTTTCAGATTTGGAAGGATTTAAAAAACATAACTCCCTCTCTCAGGAAGCTAATGGGAGATATGATTCCACAGATAAAATAATAAACAATAGCAATGACAATGCAAGGCATGGGATCAAGGAGATGAAGATTCAGAAGCATGTGGAAAGTCTCAGGCTAATAGCTGAATAGGAGGCCCAAACAGCCACTGGTCCAGATTAGATCCAAAGAATGGAACATTCAGAGAAGGAGGTGGGGCTGTACAGATGGAATAATTTTACTTGGACATATTTAAAAATTAAAAAATCCTTATAATTATGCATGTAGCAAAGATGTCAGCATTTTGAGGGATAATTAGGGACAGATGTGTAGAAAGCTAAATGGATATAAGCAAAGGAATTATTCAATATTAAATTATTGTATCATTATTACATTATTAAATATAGGCAGAATAAAAGATGATGGATATTTTTGAAGATAGAGTCAACATGGTTTGCTGGTGAGTTATAGATAGCTGCTAAGAGAAAGACGATTCAAAAATGATATCATAGCTTTTGACATGAACAACTGGAAGGATAGAGTTGCCATTAATTAAGATGGGAAAGGCTATGAATGAAGCAGATTTGGAGGGAACCAGAAGATCCTTTTGGGACACATTTGAGATATCTGTTAGTCTTTAATTGAGATATTGAGTCTTAAATTGAAAATATTGTGGAATTCACTTCAGCATTGCCTGTGTATTGACAACATTTGATATTAAGTATCATCAAGTGAACAAATATGGATAGAGGAAAGATCCATAAAGAGGGTTGTGGAGATAAATAAGTATCAAAAGAGTTTTGAAATGGAAAAAATAACATTATGTTTATTTGCTTAAAGGGAGGACAAAGCACAGGCATCCACATTGATAATATAACGCAAGGGAAGGAAAAGTCAAGTACAGGCCCCAACTTACCAGGTAGTATGGCCTCTTCTTTGGGAAGTTGGTGTCTGCCATTTCTAGCCTTTTCCAATACTGAGTTCCTCCTAAGTTAAAGCATGTTTCCCTCTTCTGTTACCCTACAGCATTTGTTGCTCTATTATGCCATCCTACCATTTTCCAGGTCCTAACTTATAATCATCATATGCCTATCTGAAAGTATGTCTTCCCAGTGTACTGTATTGGCCCAGTAATCAAAGGGCCATGACCTTGTGCACATTTCTACCACCCACAGACCCAACAGGATGCCTGACACATAGCAGGTACCCAATAGGTTCATTTTGAGTAAATGAGCCTTTGATTTTCTCAAGCATTCCTTTGCTTATAGCAACATCAGCAACAATTTTTTGAACAGTTAGTTATAATATTGCAGACAGAGCGCTACAATGTTTTGTGTATTTTTTCCTATTTATTATCAAATAATCCTGTGAGGCACTATACTTCCAAAGGAAAATTAAGTGACTTTTCCAAGACCGACCCCAAATGGAAACCAAGGGCTGTATGTATGGCTGCAATCCTGCGTGTTCATGCACTACGCAATTATGCCTTAGAATATAACACTCGCTCCTATTGTGTGTCTCACCTAAATTCCTTAATCATTTGGACGTGGCATAATTACTCTGCTCTCTAAATCTACCTAAATCTTAGTTTATTTGTGTATAAAATGAGCATAATTATATCTACAATCTGTTGTCAGGATTAACTGAGACTATCAAAATAAAAGTATCTAGTATCATCTCTGGATCATAGTGAGTGCTTGGTAAAGGTAAGATATGATGATTACTTTGTATATTTCATACTGGTATTGAACAAATAGTAGACGGTAAATTCATCAAGTGACTAATAGTTAAACTTTATTCACCCTTCTAGAATACCTGATGGATGTGTGGCAGGCAAAAAAGTAAAAAGGCCAATCATTTGCATCCTGCGCAAGGACCCTGAACAGTTTGGATGTTCCTCATCTTCTCTCTTTTATTCATTCCACTCCAGCTACATAGGATCTTTTATGTTCCTTGAACATATTAGGGATGTTCCCACCTCAGGATGCTTGCATAGGATGCCCCCTCTACCTGTGACTCTTCTCCCAGATTTCAACCTAACAAACCTCCTTCTGGTCTATAGTCAAATGTCACCTTCTTCATGAGACCTGTCTTGACTATATATCCCAAATAGCAAGTCCTTTCCCTACAATAGCACTCCCGAGGTGTCCTATACTGTCCAATTTCTTCTATAGCACTTAATTTAATACATAAACTTACTTCTTTTTACATTGCCTGATATTGGCCTTTCTCGTCGACTCCCCAAGCTCCATTACAATGGAAGCCCCACAATAGTAGGAGTTTCAGCCATTTTACCACTTGTGAAATGCATGAGACTTAATTTTACAGAAAAAGAAACCAAATCATAGACAGACAGGTAGGAAGTGGCCTACCTCCCAAATCCATGCTCATGGCCACCATGTTAAATTCACTCTGCTTGTGATAAGTCACAAATCTAATGATAGAAGCAGGAAGTCAAGGTAATGGCATCTCCCCACGAGGAGATGGACAGATGGATGCACAGAGCAGAATCAGGCAAGCATTCCAGTTATCATTTTGTGGATTTCTCTGAATAGCACTGATGTTTGCTAATGGCTGCTATACATTGCCTTGTGATCACACTCAGGACTTCTCCATTTTGGACCATACCACAAAAGCCTGCTGGGCCAGGCTATGTAGCACACAGCCCATTGTGTGACAATATGAACAATGAATTTGACAGGGATATTAGTGACAGTCAAAAAGAGTAAGATTCTGCAATAATTCACCTTTTCAGCTCTCTTCTACATTAACGGATGAAATTCCGTCAGGGTGAATTCAAGGCTTTGGATAATCCATATATAATTTCTTTTGTGTTTAAGAAAATATGAAGTATGATTTCAAAATTAATAAATTGGGTGAACACAGCCAATATTTAGCAGAGGCTCTCTATGTAACAGAGAGTATATTTTAAGTAACTTAAAGCAACACTTTTAAAACAGCAGAAATAGATGTCTTCCTATGTACTCATTTGCCTGGTGGTAGAAAAAAATCTACTGTGCTATAGATTATATGTTCTCACTGAACTCACTAACAGCCAATGAGATAATGTTGATGTTGCCAAGCAGAGTAAGAATTTGAAAAGCAAACTCAAAAGTTTAAGAACAGGAAGTCTATCCTGGAAATTAAGGTGGATTGGAGGGTATTGTTTGAACAAAAAAGAAATACAAATGAGGGCAAAAAAGACATCTTCTAAGCAGTGAGTACATTCTTTAGAAGAGTCTTTTCTTTTATAGAGACTATAGACTTTTCTTTTGTAGAAATTCTTTAACTTGTATTTTCCCTGTTGAGGAACTCATGGATTCACATCATTACTCGATAAATGTTTGCTCACATACAGTATGCACCTTGTAAGTCATATAAGATATTATAAGAGAAATACCTCCCAGTTCCCACCACTTCTTCCCTCAGAATTGCAAACAGTACCCAGCATGAACATATAGAATGATTTCTATGAATATGTTCCTCTCCCCTAACCTATTTAATTAAACTATCAAATTAATTTTCATCCACAGCAATTCTGATCATGATACTCCTGTGGTATTTTGTAGATGTGTTAGATTTAGAGGACACACTTTCTGTAAATAAAATAAATAAAATAAAATAAATAAAATAAAATTTGTTTTGATTTTTATTATCACCAGGTGCTAGCAATTCCAAACAATCCTTGTGATACATTACTCTTCCTCGTTGGGTGGACTGCTTCCACTCCCCTCTCCACACTAGAAACACCACTATGTCACTTCTGTGCTCATGGGTATTCAATAGCTTCCTATTGTTACTGAACAAAGTCCAAATTCCATGATGTTGCCTCAACATGCCTCTCTAGCCCCTCATAATATATGCTACCTCAGTGATAGTCTCAGAGTTTCTATAGGAAGGACTGGATGGAAGCAATCTGGCTAGAAACATTGCACACGGATTTGTTTTGCAGCTATGTTTGCCTTTTCTGTTTTTCATTTTGCACTACGTCTGATCTCTGTTACAATACTGAATAGAAATTGTAAGAAGAGGAATGCCTGAGTGGCTCAGCAGTTGAGCAACTGCTTTCAGCTCAGGGCATGATCCCGGTCCTGGGATCGAGTTCTGCATTGGGCTCCCCACAGGGAGGCTGTTTCCCCCTCTGCCTATGTTTCTGCCTCTCTCTGTGTGTCTCTAATGAATAAATAATAAAATATTTTAAAAAATTGTGAGAGAAAAGGTCCTTGTTCTATTCTTGATCTTAGGGAATGTTTAATGTTTATTGTTAAGTACGATGTTAGCTGAAGATTCTTTCAGATGCTCTTTTCAGTTTAAAGAATTTCTCTTCTATTTATAGAGTGAAGACCACATTTATCATGAAAGTGTTTTGATTTTTTTCAAAAGTTTTTCAACACCTATTGAGATTATTATACGGGATTTAGGAGGTTTATTGCATTAACTGATTTTCAAAAATTAAACCAACCTTGCATTCTTGAAATAAATGCCAATCAATCTTGATGTGTTACCTCATTGCAGGACTGACTTGCTATTATTATTTGGCATCTATGTTAACATGGAATGCTCAAATGGACTTATTTATAAATGGTTTGTCAGGTTATGGGATTATTGTTAGGTAGCCCTCACAAAATGAGTTGGCAAGTGTATACAATTCCTCAGTTTTCTAAAAGTTTATATAGGACTGATAAGATTTATTCCTTTATGTTATCACAGAATTCACCAGTGAAGTCATGTGGGCCTGAAGTTTTCCTTCTTGAAAGAGGAATTTTGAAATTTGAATTGTGATTATAAACTCAATGTTTTTAACTTATGCAAAGTATTCAGATTTTCTATTTCTTCTTTGATTTGTATTAATGTTCTATTTCTTCTCGTGTTAGCTTCATGTTAGCTTCCCATTTTATCAAAGATATCAAATTAGGAGAGAGTTATTCATGTTATCTGGATGTTTGTAGAATATGCTGTGAGGTCCATTTTTTTTTTTAACAATTTCTAATGTTGGCAACTTGCATTTTCTCTTCTTTTTTTTTATTTTCTCTTCTTTTAATTGATGAATTCCTTTTGAAGGAACTTTGAGTTTATTCATTTTCACTACTTTGTGTCCAATTTCTATCTGGCTGATTTTTCAGCTTTCCTTTCCCTCTTTCATCTATTTATTCTGTGTTTCATTAGCTTTGTTTTCCTTTCCCATCATCAGTCTTGTGGTTCAGGAAATAGCTTCACATTGATGCCTGGCTGCTTACCTGATGAACAGTCATTTTATCATTCATTTCTACTTGTTTAGGGCCTCTTTTCTGGTTTTCTAAGAGACTTACATTACCCATAACAAACTGAGTTTGGATAAGTACAGGAAAAGCTGAGTTAGTGCAGTTGAGCAATATGGTGAATAGGTGAAAAGTGGAAGGAAAGATAGGCTTTGATGAATAAAGTAGTTTGAAAAAGGAGGTGAAATGGGTACCATGACATAAGATGGCAAATAACAAGAGCTTTCTTGGGCTTGCCTTTTTCCCATATATTCTATACATTTACGTTAGGCAATAAAAGTTGAAACAGACCCCAGATGAATCAGGAGCAATGATTATATGTCCACAGAATCCTTAAGCTTTTCCAAATCCTAACATACCAACAGAATTAAATAGCAAAATAAAAAAAAAGTCATGAATATTTATAACAAAACTAGGTGACCAGCTATCCTGAGATACCTCCAAAAATGTAGCAAATGGGAACAAACCATCAATAGTCACAAGACCTGCATGGTATCACTATCTGTGGGGGAGAAAGCAGAGAGAAGTCACAGAGCATATAACTTCTGGAGGACCTAAAAACTAGAGAACCCAAGATGTAGTGCACCAATTTGAGAATGGGCAATTGAATCAGAAAAGGATTTCATTGACCCAGCAGCAGTAATTGCAAGAGATCTGCCGTGGGAATTAAAGTCTGGAGTAATCCAGTTTCCATGAGCTTTCAAAACAGACTAACCTGGACACACTTCTATGGCAAAGCCCCACACTTAGGAGAAATTAATGAGAGTGGGCAGGCACAACTGACAGTTAAAGCAATACACACCTAAAGAACAGAAATCCTAAAGTCAAGATGGGTTTGTCATTGGCAATGAAAAAAAAATAAATCTTTACAAAGTTTCTTTTAAAATAATGATAGTAAACAAGGCATTTCAGGCAAGATCAATTTAATTCATTGGTTTCTGTTTCTGTTATTCACTATTATGTACATCTTGACTAGCACAGCGCCTGGTACATCATAGCATGCCTAAGAAATATGTTAATTGATTAAGTAAATCAATTAAAGTCAGTTGTTATGTAACTGAAATGTATCTAGGAAATACTGTCAAATATAACAGGAGTTTTAAAAACACTTTCTACTCAATTTTGGTAGAGAATTATAGACTACATGCTCCAAATTCTTCTTCACTCACGTAAAAAAACCTATATATTCATAGTTTTCAAAATATTCATCTCAATCAAGCAATAGCATTTTAAATACTGAAATTTTTGGAATATACAAATCTACAACATATATTTAGGATATCCCAAAGTTGAATTTTTTGATTATCCACAACCAGATAACTCAGACCTATAGAATTAAAAATCCCTGAAGGTTGAGCCCAGGAATCAGGAATCTTCATTTTTTAAAAAGTTTCACTGGTTAAAAAAAAAAAAAAAAAAAAAAAAAAAAGTTGCACTGGTGATTCTTATGAACACTAAGATTTAAGAATTAGTGCTTTAAGTACTTGCTACCTATTCTATCACTGCTCTAAGTCAAGTACTCCTTGGGATTCAGTCTCTTTTTTCTCCTGAGTTAATCATGCATCTCATTAAATTATTGACAGGTCCATCACCAAGCATCAAAGAAACACCATCTTCCTGAGCTGAGTCAATACTGAAGTATTCATACTACTAATCATCTGAATGTAAATTCTGATAATATACTAATTTTAGCAATTTTTAAAAAGCATTTATGAAACATCTAATCATTTGCAGCATTTCTGGTGCTTTTAGGGAAAAACACATCTATCTATCTATCTATCTATCTATCTATCTATCTATCTATCTATCTCCATCCATCTACCATCTGTCTATCAATCAATCTTTACACAGTATATTTTCCCTGCTAGGAGCTAGCTCAGCCCTGATATGTGGACCCTAAAAACTACTCATATTTCTGGTATAGATACATCTTTCCTTAAGCTTCTGATTCTCTTAAGAAGAAATGTCCACATTAATATAATAGGCTACCTTTGTAAGATACTCATTCCAGTTCAAAAATAAATAAATGAATCTGCGGTGGTTTCTGCCACATATAAATATCACGAATTAGAGAATGCCAAGTGAATAATGTACATCATAATACTTGTTTCCATTTAAGTGTTTTGTGATACTGCTGTTTATCATCTTGCTCAGCTGTCGAAAATACTCATTTGAAAAGAAAGGCTCCTACATTGGTGTAAAACCAAGATGTGTTTTCTTTTCCATTCTACAATGTCTGTCATTTGTCAGGCTGGTCTATTTCTGTAGCTTCCCTTCCCCTCCAAAAGGCAGTTCCGAGAAACTGCTTTCCAAACTTCCCCACCACAATCTCTAAGGAGTAATGCAAAAAGGTAAAATACTGAAGCACGCGGAAAGTGATAGTAGGAATGGAATACATTTTTTCTCAATACTTTGAGTGTTCAAGATGGAAAGAGTGTAAAGAGGTTTCCCACACACTATTGTTCCCAGCAATGTTACATACTTGAATGGTTTTAAGAGGAAGTACTATAATTACAATCCTTCTAGTTCTCAAAAGGGTATAATTTCATATTGCATCATCCCCCCCAACTTTTTTTTTGGCTGATTTAGGTCTCTTTCGCTCAGAGATTAGAAGCTATAACCTGTGAAAGATGCATGCAGTATATGTCACCATGTTAAATTAGAACATTTCACAAATGTCATCTGAATGCCACAACTATACAGTATAGTCTTATTATAATCTGCTGCAAAATTAATATAGTAGTTATTAATAATAAAGTGTTAATAAAACAATAAAGTGTTTTGATTTTATCAATATGAAATATCTCACGGTAGCATTTAAAACATATTTCCAACATGAGTAACTACATTCTCCATGTTGATAGTTAATGTAGTACAGAAATATGCTTTTAGGAAAGTTAACTTATTTAACAATCATTTTTGTTTTATTTTGGTAAAAGTGATCAAAGTTGTGGTGAATTTACACAATAGAATGCCTGCTTACTATTATGTTAGTTTGCTGAACCACTGAAAAAGGAAATCTCAAATATATTGAGAGGAAGATGTCCATATGAGATGATAAAGAAATTAAATAAATCAGGCCTAAAAGAAAATAGCTCTACTAAATATTCAAATTAGCTTATTTGTAATATAATATGCTGAATCTTTGGGATAAACTAAGTACTAAGAGAGCTATGTTACCTCTTTAATATCACCCAAATCTCCATTTGAGAATTATATCGGTTCCAAGAAATTAATTTGTCAATTATGTACACATTTTCATTTCCTAAATATTTAGAAATTCTAAAAAATGGTCAGGATTAAATTAGTAGGATTTGGAATAATCTTGAAACAAATGGATGTGTTTCCTTCCTACTTTTAGATAGTATGTAAATATCCAGATGAGCAATCAGCTGTGGATTCCTCTTATGTCTCAGTGCTAAGAACAGATGTTTAACTAAGACCCAGCAGCTCTAACCTCAAGTTGAGCTTTAGAAATAATATGAGTCTTGAATTTCTGCTCTACCCCATTATTACTTGTGTGATCTTGGAGGAGATACCTAATTTCTCTGAGATTCTGTGTCCTTAACCACACAATGGATAAATTAATAATTCCTTTACCAACTTTGGTAAGGACTGAATTAATTGACTAAAAGTGCTTAGTATAATCCTTCACACATGACAAATGCATAACAAATAGAACCTATGAGAATTTACAGACTAGTTTTTATCCTCACGCATTTTAAGCAATATGTCAAATACCTGCCAATCTGTTTCACACATTTCAAAATGTGGGACTCTAATACACAGCACCAAAACCACATGCAGGTAGATAAAAGTGGAGACCAGTCCTTCAGCTCACCAGGAGTTTAAATATTCCCCAATCCTGCATAACACTGAGGAACCCAGCATCCTTGCCACCGGTTCTCCCTTGATACTGGGAGTGCATCTGCCTCTGGAAATGATCAGCACATTAGTTTGGCAGAAGAAAGGAGGCTGCCTACAATCTGTCCTGCATGAATTAGTATCATAAACACACACAGACACACACACACACACACAAACACACAAAGGGTCAGTGATGTATCGAGTATTTTTAAAAATAAACTTACCATACCTTTGTGTATACTGATATTGAAATAAATGTTTTCACCTTTTAATCATAACCCCAAGAAGATACACACGCACAGACACACAATACACACGCACACATATTGCCATCCTACGGTGGTTGCCCTTGCTAAGTCTTAAAATACTCATATTTTGTGTTTTTTTAATAAATTTATTTTTTATTGGTGTTCAATTTGTCAACATACAGAATAACACCCAGTGCTCATCCCGTCAAGTGCCCCCCCAGTGCCCGTCACCCAGTCACCCCCACCCCCCGCCCACCTCCCCTTCCACCACCCCTAGTTCGTTTCCCAGAGTTAGGAGTCTATCATGTTCTGTCTCCTTTTCTGATACTTCCCACTTATTTTTTCTCCTTTCCCAAAACCGCCTTCAAAATCTATAGTCCCTAAGCATCCTTGATGCACTATTGTTCTTTATACTTGCCTCCTCAGCTGGGAGCACCTAGAAAGGCCATAGTTATCTTCTCATCCACTTGTCCCTGGGGCTTCTCTCTCACACGTACTCATGAACAAGTATTTTCACCTTGCATGCAAGCTGGTTCTCCTTCCATCTAGATCCAAACCTCCTTTGCTGACAGGTGCTGGCACAGTTTTAGCAGACTTCCAACTTCTGCCTTGAACAAGGTCCACTCCCAAGCAGACCTTCTTCCAATATTGATGGTCTGGTAATCCCAAGGTGCTGATGAGGTGCTATATTCTCAGGGTTTTCATTAAACAGAAGTCAATGAGTTCTGCACATAGAAGAGAGCGCCCTTCCCATTCTTGGGCTATTTCTGTCATGTGAGCTCTAAATAGAAATGGCTGGCTCTCCATCAATATCCATTCTCCTCTTTCCTAATACACAGTTGTAGTTAGGAAGTGTCTCCCTAACCAGGGACAACATTTTCCTAGCCCTCCATGTAACTAGTGTAGCCATGGAACTAGCTCTTACCAACAAAATAACAGAAGGGATGTATGCCTCTTTTGGACCAAAACCTTCAAAAGGTGACAGTTGTTTCTCCACATTATCTTTTCCTTTTTTAGAGGAAGGCAGAGCCACGCAATGGAAGTAGGTTATGACCCTGAACTGTCTTCTGGAGGAACACCACCAACTAAACTGGAACAGCTCCCTTGGAGGGGTGAAATGCACAGAAAATAAACTCCTATATTGTTTGGACCACTAGTAACTTGGGGGTCTATTTGTTACATCTGTTTAGGTTATCCTAACTCCTATCAGATAGTAATGCAATGGATCTTGCATATTATCCCCACACGTGTTAATTAAATCAATATCTAATTACTACCTAACATCCTTGCCAATTTCATTTTCACTGTTGAATCTAGCCCTAAGTGCCTGGGATGTTATTATTTGGTCAAGTTTTTATACTGTAGCCCTTGGGATAAGCTCATTCCCAAGGAGGTGCCAGGTGTGTTCAAACACATGTAACTCAAATTAGGCTGAAGGTGGGAACCTCACCTGTTATATCTCCATCCACTTTACCTCCAGGAAATTTGTCATAACCTTGTTTCTTGCATAACTCCTTCAGTAGAAGCCTTTATTGATAGATCAGATCCATGTTCCCCTTTCTTTCTCGTTTAAACCCTAGCATCTTTATTCCTATCCTTTGCATCTGAACTTCTACATTCTCAGGTTAAACAGTTAATACTCAGCTTTCCAGATGCAAGAGAAATATTACTACTCATCTCTCCTGAAGTCTCTGAATGAGAGACTACAACTTATGCCCAAGTTTTCATGTCTTTCTTTAAGTTCTAGGCAACCTTCCCATCTTTCATACCCTTCACCATCCTAATGTTTATAGCCAATATCCATACATCATACTATTCAGGGTCAAGCTTTTCAGAGGCTGAAGAAGTGTGCATTATTTCTATTTGTACACCTTAATATGTGGGTAACACAAAATATAAGGTAATATATTTCTGGAAAATTCACACAGTGACTTTTTGACATGTTTTGGTAATTGATGACAAATACCTAGTTCTGAGCAGATGAGAAAGCATTGATGAACTGCAGGAAATGGTACATTATGTAGAGAAAGTATAGTCTGCTCCATTTTTTTAATGTATTTCCTTGAAAATTATCCCTCTGGCGGAACAATCAATTTTCGTGAGTAGGGTCCTTATTCCTCATGATTCCATCTTCTTTGGGTCGGACTTGGAAATACTTCCTTCATTGATGCCTTTCCATTTCATCTAATTCATTTCAACCCCTAGTCTCCTGCCTTATTAATCTATTTTTTAATGTCTCTTAATCATCTCTCTCTGTTCTGGCTCTATTGCAGCAGTCTACTGATGCCTTATTGAGCATTACCATCAACCATTCTTCTTTCTTTTTATATAATTACAACTATATTTTCAGTTTTCAGCCAACTTTCAGATTCCCTTACTGTTTTTTTTTTATTTTTTTTAATCACTTAGTTTAGATTCTCTAATTCTGAGGACACAGCTTAGAGTACAATTTGACTATAATTTAACAGAGGCTCAGTCATATGGGAAACTTAGAAACCTATTTGATTTTAAGATGGGATTCAGAAGATAGAACAGAGTAAGCCCATTCCTGTCCAGTTATATATACTTGTGCATAAGAACACACTCATGTTTATCCCCTCTTTCTCACACACACACTCACATCCAGCTTCTTTTGCATATGCACCTTTGATAGTGTTTTAACAACTTGGTTATTAAAGAGTGGTCCAAAGATCAGCACAATGGCATCACCTGGGGACTTTTACAAATGCAGAATCTAGGTCCTCATTCCAGACTTCCTGAATCAGAATCTACCTTTTAAAAAGACCTCTGAGATATTCACACACACATGAGAAATTTGAGAACTGTTCTGGGTGGCCTCCCATGTCTTGCCTGTTGCAGCTTAATTAAGTCTGTTTCTCAGTCCAAGAACATAGCAAAGTAAGAAAGAAAGAAGGTAAAAGGGATGTAGAAAATCCCAAGCACTGAATGTGTGTTTCTTGAATGTGTTCTACATCTCTCAAGCCATGAGTCATACTAGGGACTTTCTCTTAAGTGTTTTCACCTCATCAGCATTACCTATTTAGTTGGCTGTAGCAGGTACTCCAGGAACATCAGCAAATATATGAAGGGCAGGGGCAGTGGATGGGCAGATTGGAGCCAATTTGTTCCCACCTTGCATAAGGAGCAGACTGGGATCTCTCTACATATGTACTTTAAGTATAATTTCTAAGACCCTCCTCCAGTACCTCAGAATGCTTTTTTAAAAAGCATCACCCAGGTGTGGGGCTATTTCTATTTCATCTAAACTTAAGTCACAGTAGATAAGGAAAAAAAGAAAGAACAGTCAACCTCTGACTCAGAAAAGATGTCAACTCATGCACTGAGCTCAAAGGAAACAAGAAGGAAGTGCAGTGATATCCCCAGAAACTTGCATTACATGTATCTGTGCTAATAGCCAAGGCTGGTTTTAAGATAAGTGGACCTACTTTTCCCCAACACAGAGAATTTTCATCTTTTTTGGCTCATGTACAGCTCTTGGGTCTGATGAAGGTACTGACAACTCGTCCCTCAAATAAACATAAACAAATAAATACACAGACACACTACTACATACAATTGAAAAACATATATGGATGCCCTAAAATTTATCCATGGTAGTCCAGGGATCCAAGGACTCTATATTAAGGACTCCACAATAATAGTAATGACTTTTTTCCATTTCCCCTTCTATTAATATTAATACTATTAATATGCTTTAGATGTTCTATCTGTCTTAACTTTGGCATCTGTATTTTTAGGATTTAGTGACTCAGAGCATTACTTCATGCCATTCTCAAAATCTTGGCACTCACATGAGGAAGAATTATAACATTTCTTATGGAAGAATAAGGCAAACATGCCATATCTTATGAGATTGGATTGAGTTTCAAATGACAACTGCCAAAGGGAAAGTTCCCTTCCAGAACACAGAGCGCACGACACAGTCACTCAAGCCATTTGGGGCTGGCTTGTTTCCTAAGTTATTATAACAAAATGAGACTTGAACTACTGCCTAATTTCCTTGTATCCTCCCTAATATTATTAAGGATTGCAATTGCATGAATTTTTTAAATGTCCTTGAATTCAATTTTTCAGTTTATAATCCTGACATTGTTAACAACTTTTTTTAGTGTGTATTCTGTTATCCCATTGAAAATGACAAAAAACATGTTTTGGAAATCTCTTATTATTTAGCCAAGATGTACTTGACACTATATTTCCACACCTATAATAATCCATACACTTTGTATCTGTACTTGGAGTATGAGAAAATAATATAAATCAAGGTAAATATGAATGTAATTTAGAGATAGACAATAATATGCAGTTTTTAAATGCACAAAGTTCTATCAATGTATCTACATTTAGCTTGCTATATTTCCTCTCTGTCTACATACCAGGTTTAATGAAAACTCTCTTTATTTCTATCTTACAATAAAAATTACTAACAAAGGAAATTAGGGAGAGAAAAAAGTAAAAAGGGAAAAACGTTTTCAAAACAAAGAAAAAATGTTAATATTTTAAAGCATGTTTTTCCTTTTATGCATTTTTAATAGATTTTTGTACGTGGAAAAGATTATACAGAAGAATCTCTTAAAAGGCTTTTTTTTTTTCTTGTCCCTCTTCTTCCCCTAAGTCAAAGTACATGGTGTAATATGTCAGTGCTTTTTTTCTTTTTATCATTGAATATATCTCATTGAGGGGTTATATCACATTTTATCCGTTTATCAGGTAATGGACATCTGGATGATTTCTACATTTCATCATTATGAATAAAGAAGCCATGAATGTTATGAATAAGATTATGTGAGGATATATATTTTCATTTTGCTTGGGTGTATACTAAGGAGGTAAAGTGCTGGGTCATATGGTAAACCTACATTTAATATTTTGAAAAACACAAGACTATGTTGTGATAGTATGAAGTAGGGATCTAACTTCATTCTTTTGCATATACATATGCAGTTGTCCTAAGATTATTTGTTGAAAAGACTATTTTTCACTGACACCCTTGTCAAAAGTCAGCTGAATATAAAAGTGAGGGTTTATTTCTAGACTCTCAAATCTATTGTAGCTATGTATGTAAGTATGTATCTACCTATTTCTTTTTTTTTATTTTTTTAAATTTTTTTTTTCAATTTTTATTTATTTATGATAGTCACAGAGAGAGAGAGAGAGAGGCAGAGACACAGGCAGAGGGAGAAGCAGGCTCCATGCAGGGAGCCCGACGTGGGATTCGATCCCGGGTCTCCAGGATCGCGCCCTGGGCCAAAGGCAGGCGCTAAACCGCTACGCCACCCAGGGTTCCCTACCTATTTCTTTAAATTACATTACACTGTCTTGATAATTGCAAAATTATAGTAAATTTTGAAATTAGAAAGTGGGAGTCTTTCATCTCTATTCTTTTCCAAGATTGTTTTGTCCATTCTTAAGTGCCTTGAATGTCCTTATAAATGTCTACAAAGAAGCCAGTTGAGCTTTCAGAGGGTTGTGTTGAATCTGTAGATCAGTTTGTAGAGCATTAGCAATATTAAGCTTCTAATATATGAACATAGGATGTCTTTTCACTTATTTATTAATTTCTTTCAATAATGTTTTGTATTATAGGAGAATGTAAACTTTGGACTTCTTTTATTAAATATATTCCTAAGTATTTTATTCTTTTGATGCTATTTAAATGAAGTTGTGTTCTTAATTTCAAGGCTGTTCATTGCAAGTCCATTGAAATACCACTGATTTTTGTATATTAATATTGTATTCTGCAACCTTGCAGAACCTTGCTGTTTATTAGTTCCGATAGCTTTTTAACGGATTCCTTGGAATTTTTTGCCTACAAGATAATGTTACATGTAAACAGTGGTAGTTTTATTTCTTCCTTTTTAATCTGGATGGCTTTTATTTCATTTTCTTGCCTAAGTTTCCTGGTTAGAACTTGCAGTACAATGTTGAATAGAAGTGATAATAGGGGACACTGTTGTCTTGTTATTGATCTTAGGAGGAAAGTACCCAGTTTTTCACTGAAGTTTTTTGGTTGTATTACTATTTTTAGTTCTTACTGGCTATTTTTTGGAACTCTAAATAACATACCTAAAAATAATAAATTGACTTTCTACTTGAAAGATAGAGACATACATACATGTTAAGTTTCTTCTATTTCTCCTTCTTAATTCATCAACCCCAAATTTATATCTCTCCATCTACAGAAATTCAATTTTATAGTATTTTTTTTCATTTCATAGCCATTCTGTCTTCTATTTTTTGTCTATGGGTTGAGCTTTATACCCAATATAAACAAAATTGACTGCCATTTTGGCATAAAAATATTATTTATCACAAAACAAAAAAATTGATTTAAAAAATAGTTAGATCCTCAAATATTTACTTAAAGCATGATTCAAGACCATAAAGACCACTAGATTATTTTACAATATATTTTACTTTCATTTATTTAGATCATAATTATCTATCATTTCTTTTTTCATGTTATTCTTTGTTTTGTATTTTTTCATTTTGTATATTAAATATTTTAATATGGATTTAATGAGTAACATACTGACCATCTATCAATACAAAATGAGAGTTTAACCTAATACTGAAGTGATAGTTTGATTAGAAGTGCATATTGAATTTTCCTTCAAAATGTCTTCCCTTGGAATTTTTAAGGTAATTATCCATTGTCTTCAAGCTATGTTAGTTCCTGATGATGTCAATGTGATTATTTTTTTTGTATCTGTGTCTTTCTTTTATATATATAATTTTATTTTGAAATAATTTTAAGCGCACAGGAAGCTGCAAAAATAGTATAGAAAAGTAACATACTCTTTGCTAACTTTCCCCCAATGATTACATTTACACAATTATAGTACACTACCAAAACCATGAATTTGACATTTGTATAATGTGTCTGTATGGTTCTATGCCATTTTATCACATGTGTATGTTTGTATAACTACCATCACAATCAAAATGCAGAACTGTTCAAACACCACAGTGATCTTCCCTGTGATATTCACTTATACTCACGTCCATCTCCTTTCCCTCACCATCCCTAACTTCTGGGAACAGCTAATCTGTCCATCCCTATAATTTTGTTTGATAATACTACATAAATGGAATCCTATAGAATATCACTTTTGGAGACAGCCTTTTTTTTTTAATTTAGAATAATGTCCTTGAGATCTATCCAAGTTGTGTGTGTCAATGGTTCTTTTCTTTGTATTTCGGAGTAGTATTCTGTGGTATAGATGTATTACATGTTGATCACCCATTCACCCACTGAAAAACTTTTTAACTGTTTCCTTTTTTTGACTATTATACATAAAGCTGCTATTAAAATATATGTACAGGATTTTACAGACATAAATATTCATTTCTCTGGAATGAATGCCCAGGAGTGGAACTGCTAGGTGGTAAGATAAATGTCTATTTTGTTCTTTTGAAACTCTCAAATTATTTTTCAGAGTGTCTTGACCACTTTATATTCCCATCAACAATATATGATCCAATTTCTTCTTATTCTTGCCAGTATTTGGAATTGTCACTATTTAGTTACCATAATAGTTGCATTGTGATGTCTAATTGTAGTCTTAATTTGCATGTCTCTAATGGAAAATGTTGAAGTTTTTTCCTAAAATTATTTGCCATCTGCATATTCTGTTCAGTGATATATCTCTTCAGGTCTTTTCTGATTAGATAGCACTTGTGTTTTACATTTGTCATTTTCTAAATGCTGAATTCATTATATATTCTAGATATGTTTCTTTCTTATATATATGGTTTGCAAAAAATTTCTCTCAGTCTGTAATTTGCCTTTCATTTTCTTTTTTTTATTTTTATTTAAATTCAATTTAGGTAGCATTGAGTGTATTATTAGTTTCAGGGAAAGAACTTAGTGATTTATCAGTTGCATATACCACCCAGGGCTCCATACATTCAGTTCCCTCCTTATTGCCTTTTCATTTTCTTAAGAGATTCTTCTGAGAGCAAAAATTTTAATGTTGATGAGGTCTAATTTATCAGTATTTTTCTTTTATGGATTATATATGTGGTGTCATATCTCAGGACTCTTTAATAAAAGTCTTATGTCCCCCAAATTTTCTTTTTAAGTTGTATTTGTTTACATTTTACATTTAAATCTGTAATTCATTTTGTGTTCATTTCTGTGAATATGCAAGTACTAGAGGATCATTTGTTGAAAGACTATCTTTCTCCACTGAATTGCTTTTATATCTTCATCAAAAATTGGTTAGTCATATTTATGTAGGACTATATCTGTTCCTCTATTCTATTACATTGGCCTATTTGTCTATCCTTACTCCAATACCACACAATTCTGATTAATATAACTACACAATAACCCTTGCAGTTGGGTGGAGTGATTCCTCCCATTTTATTCTCCTGTTTGAAATCATTTTAGCTACACTAAAACTTATATGCTAATACTATATTTTATCTTTAATATATAAATATTAATTAGTAAAATAGTTAAAATACTATATATTTATGAACATTATTTTTAAAATATTATATTTTATAATATTTCCATATAAATTTTAGCATCTTATTACTATATCTACAAAAAATTCTTCCTGGGATTTTGATAGGAATTTTCTATAATAACTTGTATATTACTTTGAAAAATGTTGATACCTTAACTGTATTGAATCTTCCATCAGAGGAACACAGAATATCTCTCCATTTATTTAGATGTTCTTTACTTTCTTTTATCAGCATATTTTGGAATTTAGCACAGAAATCCTGTACATTTTGAGCAATTACAAATAGTATTATATTTTTATTTTTATGTCTGCAAATTAATTCCTAGCTTATAGAAATATGCTTATTTTTTGTATGTTGATCTTACATCCTGCAATTTTATTGAGCTCACTTAATAGTTCCTGAAGCAGTTTTTGGGGTTTTTTTTGTAAATTCATCAGGATTTTCTATTGGATCATTGTGTTATCTGCAAAGTTAAAGTTTTATTTTTTTCCTTACTGCCTCTTATATCCTTTTCTTGCTTTAATGTACTGGCTAATCCTTCCAGTGCTATGTTGAATACAAGTAATGAAAATGGACAACCTTGTCTTGTTCCCCACTTAGGTGAAAGTATGCAGTTTTCCATTTATAAGGAGGATGTCGGCTGCAAGTAGGTACTGTTTTGTAGAAGTTCATTTTGAAGTTGAAGTTCTTAGTTTTCTGAGAGTTTTTATCAGGAATGGGTACTGACTTTCATTAAATATATCTGCATCCATTATTATGATCATATATATTTTTTTTCTTTAGCCTGTGAATAAGATGTATCACTTGATTTTGAAATATTGAACAAGCATTGCATTCCTGGAATACAACAACCTTGGTCTTTATGTTTAATTCTTCTTAAAATATTGCTGAATAGCCATTTGCTATGTTTGTTAAGCATTTTGGCATCTCTATTCATGTGGGAGATTTGTCTGTGTTTTTCTTCTTATGTACTGTCTTTGTCTGGTTTTGATATCAGGATAATACATTCATGAATGCGTTAAGAAGTCACCTTTCTTCTTTGATTTTGCTGTAATGTATATATATATACATTATATATACATATATACATATATACACACACACACACACATATATATATCTCATGTTAATTACTCTAAATGTTTGGTAGAATTTTATAGTGAAACCACCTGGGTTTGGAGGGTTTTTTTGTAAATTTTAAATTATGAATTCAAATTCCTTAATAATTGTAGGGCTATTCAAATTATTGATTTCATGTTGGGTGAATAGGCAATTTATACTTCTTGAGAATGTGCTCTATTTCACCAAAGTTGTAAAATATATGTGTGCAGAGTTGTTGATAGTTATTTCCTTATTATACTGTAATATCTGCAAGGTCTGCAGCAATACTTCTTGTTTCATTTCTATTAGTAATCTGTGTTTTCTCTTTTATTGTCAGTCTTAGAAGATGCTTGTAAATTTCATTTATCTTTCCATTTCTTCATTGATTTTCTCCATTGTTTTTGTTTAAATTTTATTGATTTCTGCTCTAGCTTTATGATATCATTTATTCTGTTTGCTTAGAGATTATTTCACTCTTCTTTTTCTTATTTCCTGAAGTAGAAGTTCAGATTATTGACTTGAGACTTTCTCTTTTAGAAAGCAAGCACTGAATGGTATAAAATTCCCTTGTATCACTGCTTTACCTGCAACTACAAATTTTAATATTTTATATTTTATCTCTATTCAGTTCACTGTCTTTTTAATTTCCTTTGAGACTTCCTCTTTGGCCCATGAATAATTTATAAGTGTGTTGTTTAGTTTCCAAGTGATTGGAGATATTTTTTGTTTGCCTGTGTTTGATTTCTATTTTGATTCCATTGTGTCAAAGAACATATTCTGTATGATTTCAGTTATTTTAAATTTATTGAAGCTTGCCTTATATCCCAGGATATCTTCTATATGTGTATTATATATTTATTCTGCTGTTGTTGTGTGAACTGTTCACTAGATGTGAGATCTTGTTGGTTGAAGACATTGTTGAATTCTATATTCTTGATAATTTTCTTTTTCCTATCAATTTTGAGAGGGAGATGTTGACTTTTTAAAATTTTTATCCTCTCAGTTCTCAGTTTTTCTTCACATATATTGCAGTTCTACTAGTTAGTACATACACATTTAGAATTTCTATGTCTTCTTGCTTAAGTGGTCCTTTTATCATCCATAATATCTCTCTGTGTTGCTGGAAATTTTATTTGTCTGTACTCCACATTATCTGATATTGATATAGTCAGTCTTGCTTTCTTTTGGTTAATTTTTGCATAGTATAAAATTTACATTATTTTTATGTCTGCCATAGGTATATTATTATACTTGAAGTGAATATTTTTTAGAAGCAGACATGTAAATGAGACTCAGGAGGTAGAACTTTAGTTCATAGTTTTTTTCAGTAGTATACACCAAAGCTACTTGACCCTGAATTTTCAGGGAAAAAAATTATTTAAGTGAAAATTTTATATAATGCTCATATTGTAATAGCTATTCTAAATAATCATCTGACTGTGAGGTCAGTACTCAGAATCTCACTTCAGACACTCAGCATTTATTTAAACAAATATTTATTGAGTGCTCATTATATTACTGAAACTGTTCTGTTTGTGTTGGACAGAAAAAGACAAAAAAGTAAATTAATTCCATAAATGGTTTAATGTAAGTAATATGGAATAATGTAAAAGAAAGTAATTTGAATATGTTTATAACTGTGTGAGCAGTGACGACATCTTAAAAGATATATCAATCTTTGGGCTGAGATTTGAGTATCAAGCAAAAAATATCCATGCTGAATATTCTTGGCAGATTTGTAAAGAGGAGATGTGTAAAGACAGTCTTTACAGATCAAAATGTGCAAAATTGTAATATGACTTTCTCAAAAACTAGTTCCTTAATATAAAAAAATAAAATTTTTAGAAAGTATCTGTTAGTTATTTTTCTACTCTTAAGCTTTCCAAAAAAATATATAATGTTCTTTTATTAACTCACTCTGAAGTTCTTCAAATCGTTATTTTGGCCAACTTTATACTTGGCTTTTATTTGTTAAAGCAGATTTGAATGTATGCTGAAGGTTATAAGACCAATATATTTTGCCCTGAACTTAGTTATCTTCATGCTATAACTTATTTTTTTTCTTGAACTAGATTGTGGGATTACGTTTCTAGCTAGTGCATTCTCAATTATTTATAAGGGAATATGTAATTATTAAAAATTAATACAATCACTGAATTGATTCTTTAAAGTAAATATGCCCTTTATATATTTTTACGTATTAGTATTATCAGAACAGGTAAAAAGCTCCAGCTGAAGATAACACATTTAGATACAGAGTTGCTTTTTCTGACTCGAAGTAGGCTATGCTATATAGGCCCAGGTCAGTTAGAACTGGGTTCATGTAGGTCAAACACCAACATTTGAAAAGTCAGTAATAAAAATGTATAAAATTATAAAAACCCATTGTACTGTTAAGAGAGAAGGCTGGAATAAGAAATTTAGAAGTAGGGCTACTATTTTAATTTCCATTTGGATCTAAATGTAAGTGACCTTTGTATACTATCTTCTATGGAATTTGGGAGGAGAATCATTTTTATTAATTCACCAATAATGCTAAGACGTAGACTCAATTCACTTCCTAGTTTACCTGAAATCACTTCCCTCTCAGTATTTTCGACAAATTTAAAATTAAAAACAGAATGAGCCTTTCTTACATGCAAAGGACCAGGTACATTGCCTTACACTTCACATTAAAAGTTGCAAAAGAACACTTCCAAAGCAACCATCTCTTAGAAAAGCAAACACACACATAGAGGGTCTCTTGATATATGGACCTCAATTTCACTCGTAGAACATCTCCCAAATTAGTTTCTGAAGGCGGGCAATTCTTTACCTTCAGTATTGAAAACCTACCTTATCACAGAGGAAGTCACCGTTCCTAGTGCCCACTTTATCACAATCACAGGGTTTGCAAACATCCACGGCGGAAGGATCTGCACCAACTGGCCGGAAAAAGTAATCCTTACACAGCTCACAGTTCCTTCCTGTGTTGGAGAAAGGTTATGCTTTATGACTTCCAATTCATTAAAATCAGCTGCATAATTCAAAATTAAAGACTGTATTCCTTTGAGGGAATTCTATAATTTTCGGGACGTCCATTTTAATGCACCTTTCATCTCTACCTGCCAATTTAGTGATCCAGAGCATATGAAACAATGAACCTGTTACAAACTGTGCTTTACTTCATTAAACTCCCATCTGTTATATAATACCACACTTCTAAAAAGCTCTGCTTTGTTGGGGCCCATACACTGTGAAAGAGTTTGTTTCTAAACTTAAAACTTTTCTTTATTTCTAGGACTAGGCACTTAATCTAAATCAAATATGAGAAATGTTTAGATGTGAAGGAGATGATGGTTATACAGTTGGAAGCAAGTAGGCATGTAGTATTAGAAATATTTTTCAAGAATTAAATCTTGTTTTCAAAAAAGGATACTGTTTTAAATTTAATTTATTATTCCATAGTTAACATTATTAAAAGCAAATGTTTCTGCTGCTTATGGCCATTATTTTTTATTTCAAATAGCAAAATAGAAATTGATTATGTTTAGATATACCAAATAAATTTCATATTAAATAGTAGAATATCCTGACATGTTAGAAATATGAGGTCATTCCTATAGTTCACAATTTATTATTTAGAAATTTTCTCTTGCTACTTTATATAAGAAAAAAATCCAAACTATGGGAGAGAGGAGTTCTAAAGTAAATGTGAGTAGCATATAAGACCACAGAAAGAAGCTGAAAGAAAACTCAAGACTATCAATTCCCCCTTAAACTCTCTGTTCAAACATTGCTGAGATTGGCTCAATATTAGAAGACTATAGAAATAACTTAATCAAGTGAAAAACACATTCAGATAGATATTGACCATGAACTAATTAAAAATTAAGTGAGTTTGTAATATTTCTAGAATATTTATATTTGCATATGATGATGACTCACAAATTTCTATCTGTAATCTAGAAATTTCTTCTTTTTTATCATTCAGTGAATATTTATTGAGTGATAATCATGCTTCAGACACTGCTAAATGCTGAGGAATACAGTAGCAAGTGAAATATACATCATACCCCTTTCACAGAGCTATCTTACAATCTATTGGGTAAGATGAGTTCTAATTAAATAATTACAAGAATAAATATGCACTTACAAATTGTGGCAAGCATAAGACGCCCCTAAAGTGTATTGATGATACTGATCTATTCTGATGCATCACAAAAAGCTTTTTCTTAAGAAAAGAGTTTCAGAACTATTTCCAATTGCACAGGATTTTTTCCTGTCTCTTGGAAACACTAATGGCAAAACAGAACATGCCATCTTCTCTCTAAGCTTTGATTCTCTTGTGTTTACTCTCTCAATGGCTGGCACCAACATTAACCCTGTTGCTCAAATTGGGATGTTAGGATGGAGTCTTGACTCTTTTTTTTCCCTTACCTACACCCTACTCTTTACCAGAAAATGCTGCCACTTTTCATTCCACCTACCTCTTGGATCCACTTCTCTCTATCCACACCACCTTAAATTACTCCAGCATTATTTCTTAAATGGAACCATAGTATCCCAAACCACATTTGGCCCTGTCCAGTCTATTCTCCACTTTATTATAACCAGATGTGTCTTTCAAAAACATAGAACTTATATATTCTTATAAAATACCTTCAAGTGGCATTTATTAACCTGAGGATAGAAGCCAAACCCTTTATCATGGTTCATAGAGCCTTCTAGATCTGGCCACTGCATTACTTCTTAGCATCTTCTCATACAATCTTCCATTTGTCCTCCCATCAACTCCTTCAGGGTGCCATGTTTCTCTCTCCTCTAGGCCATTGCACATCTGTTTTTCTTACTAGAGACCTCTGTCACTACTGCTCTAATTTCCTTCCCTCTCACTTCTTCACTCTGCCCCTCCCCCTGCTTGTGCTCCCACACTCTATCTCTCAAATAAGTAAATAAAATCTTCAAAAAATAATTATCTAATAAATCCATTAAAGCTTCAGAGTGGTACACTTTCAAACCCATCAGACTTGGGCCATTATATTTTAAAATTGAGACGATGTCTAGTTCTGCTTTTAATATACCAGCCCTTCAGAAAACAGTAATTTTTGATGAAGAGTCAAAATAATGTATGCTTTTAGAATAAGACTTTGATAATAATCTTGTGCATTTGTTTTATTTTATGTTTTTTTTTTAATTTATTTGAGAAACAGAGAGAGAGTATGAGCAACCAGGGCAGTGAGAAACAGAGGAAGAGGGAGAAGTAGACTCCCTGCAGAGCAGAAAGCCTTATGTGGGCTCCATCCCAGGAACCTGAGATCATGACTGGAGCTGAAAGCAGCCACTTAACCAACTGAGCCACTCAGGCATCCCCATCTTGTGCATTTAATTAGCATTTTTTTAAAAGAGTGGTCCCAGATTACCAGGATCCATGACAAATCTGAATAAACATAAACATCACTACACAAAAATCCAGATGTAATGGAAGATCAAGGTCACACAGGAAACTTAATATACTATACATACTCAAATTAACAATTCTTGTGTTTTTCAAAATATACTTTAATCAAATCCCATATATTTTTAAAAAAATAGAACTTTCCTGAAAAGCTATAGTTGAGATTAGAGTGTTATTTCTGAAAACTACCTGATTATTTGGATTTATGAAAGTTTAATGAACAAGTTTTTGTTTTCTAACCTAACAGTATCATTTTTAAGTTTTTATTTAAATTCCAGTTAGCTAACATACTACTATTAGTTTCAGGTGTACAATAGAGTGATTCAACACTTCCCTACAACACCGGGTGCTCCTCATAAGTGTGCTCCTTCATCTCCATCACCTATTTCACTATGCCCCCAACCTACCTCCCCTCTGATCACCATCAGGTTGTTCTCTATAGTTAAGAGTCCACTTCTTGGTTTTTCTCTCTCTTTTTTCCTTAGCTCATTTATTCTGTTTCTGAAATTCTATGTAAATGAAATCATATAGTGCAGTATCAAAACACTTTCTTACATAAGATAGCAATAACATAATTTAAAATGACATGCATTGGATAAAACACATGGGCCTCAAAGGCCAAATCACCCTTGGTTATTTGTTATCTATGATTGGCTAGTTACCTGTTGTGTTATGCTCACAATCCTCACAGACCCCTCCACCTCCTCTGTGGTGCTCAAATGGAAATGGGTCCACTGAGATGTTGTAATGGCAGCTCCTGGAATGGTTGTTGCATTGACAGGGTTTACAATTGAAGGCATTAACTTGGTCACCTTGTTGGAAAGGCTTATCATTATAAAGAGGCAAGCAATGATCACACTGAAACAATAAAGGAACAGAACAATAAAGAAATATAAAGCTGTGATTTTTTTTTCTGTAACAGGCATTTCATTAGATATAAAACTAATATCAAAGAGTTAACAGCCAGCAACTATTGTTTTTGAAAAAAATGTTTTATAAATCAGAAGTAAGCATTTTATAGGCAGGTAATATTTAAATGGTAAGTGCCCATGCGAGCTGAAACCACAAAACAATCTTTTTTTTTAAAGATTTATTTATGATAGAGAGAGAAAGAGAGAGAGAGAGGCAGAGACACGAGGAGGGAGAAACAGACTCCATGCCGGGAGCCCGACGTGGGACTCCATCCCAGGACTCCAGGATCACACCCTGGGCTAAAGGCAGGCACTGAACCGCTGAGCCACCCAGGGATCCCCCACAAAACTATCTTAATAACCAATGGGAAAAGTTATGATTTTGCCATAACCTTTATTTTTTGTCAAAATATTAAAACTTGGCTTCCAGTTTGGGGTTCCACAATAAAGAGCTTGGGGACCAACTCTATCCTAACAAGTAAAAAACTGAATAGACTGAAAAATCTATAACTCCTTAGATCTCTAAAGGAATAAAAATAGGACAAACAGTTCCCAAGATTGGAAGGACAGATTGACGGATAACAGAGAGTCTCAGTGACAAAAGCAACAACTCACAAGCAGAAGCTTCCATGGGAACCAATTCTGGGGAGGACAAAATTTAACTGTACTAACAAATTGCTGGAGGTTTGGTAGGAATGAGTCTGAAAATTGAAGACTCCACAGGGACCTAGTTATAATGGGGGCTCCCAATATTTTGTGAGATTTACTTCCAGGAGTTGGGCCAGGTTCTTATTGCAAATATCAGGAGAAAATTTCTTAGTGCTTCTGGTAGAAAGAGGAAACCATTTTGAAATAATCAGTGCTCACTGTTCTTCTTAATAATATCTGCCCTCAGGAGAAATTAGTGAACCAGAGCCTAACCTGCTGGGGTATTATCAGAGCCTAACTAACTTAGGGAAGGGAAATACCTAACCCCAGCCCACTCTAGTCATCTTTTTCCACCTATGGGTAGGAGAGACAGAGAAGCACATGTGAAGTTCACAGTCTAGAAGCACAAGCTCACTAAAAGACTAAGACCTAATCGTTGGACTATAATGTGCTTCCCCCCCACTTCACCACATTGTTAAAGGCCTGTATATAGCAGTTCTTTTTCTTTTTTTTCTTACCAGGTGCATCATCTATCTATGAAGAAAAAATTACAAGGAACACTAAAGGCAAAAAAAAAAAAAAAAAAAAATCCCCCAAAACCAAAAAACAAAGAGAAGAAAACAAAAAAGAACAACAATAACAACAAAAACCTGCACAATTCAAAAAGAAAGAGCAAGCATCAGAATCAGATATGTAAAGAATGTTGGCATTTTTAGGGCCAGGACTTTAAAATACCTATGTCTAAAGTGCCAATGGCTTTGGTATGCTCAAGTGGCTCAGTGGCTTAGCATCTGCCTTTGGCTCAGGGTGTGATCTCAGAGTCTTGGGATCAGGTCCCACATTGGGCTCCCCACGAGGAGCCTGCTTCTCTTTCTGCCTGTGTCTCTGCCTCACTCTCTGTGTCTCTCATGAATAAATAAATAAAATCTTAAAAAATAAAATAAAATGCCAATGGCTTTAGTGGATAAAGTAGACAGCATGCAAGAATAATGAATGGGCAATGTAAGCAGATAGATGGAAATTCTAAGAAAAAAAAGAAAAAGAAATGTCAGAGATCACACAGAAATGAAGAACATCTTTGATGAGCCCATTAACAGATTCAACTCAGCTGAAGAATGAATTTCTGAGGTAGATGATACATCAATAGAATCCTCAAAAACTGAAAAGCAAAGAGAACAAAAACTGAAAAAACAAAACAGACAATCTGACAGTGGGACAACTAGAAGTTATACACATAATAGGAATAACAAGAAGAAAGAAAGGAATGGAATAAATATTTGAAATAATGACTGAAAATTTCTCCAGTTTAATGTTGAACACCAAACCACAGATTCAGGAAGCTTAGAGAATACCAAGTTGGATAAATACCAAAAACAAAAACAAAACAAAACAACAAAATCTATACCTGGGCCCGTAATTTTCAAACTACAGAAAATCAAAATAAAGGAAAAATCCTGAAAGAAGCCAGTGTTTTAAAAGCACCTAACCTGTGGAAGAACAATGGTAAGAATTATATCTAACTTCTCCTCAGATCCATGCAAGTAAGAGGAGATCAGAGCAAAATACTTAAGTGTTGAGAGAAGAAAGCCACCAACCTAGAATTCTGTACCCTGCAATATTATCCTTCAAAAGTGAAGTAGAAATAAAAACTTTCTCAAACAAGAATTGAAATTTGTTGCCAGTAAAATTTTCTTGCAAGAGGTGTTAAAAGTTCTTTAGAAAGAAGGAAAATACTATATAGGTCAGAAACTTGGATCAGCAAAAAGAAAGGAAAACATCAAAGAAGGAAAAAGTGAAGGTAAAACTATAAAAATGTTCTTACTGTCAGTTATAAATATGAAAGGAAACAAAAATTATAACAGACTAGCATTTAGTAGGCTTTAAGTTAACATTTGAAACTTTGAGTATTAAATTGTTGCATTTCTTTGTAAAAAAAATGAGTAGCTGGAATCTTTTTTTTTTAAATATTTTTTTAAATTTTATTTATTTATGATAGTCACAGAGAGAGACAGAGAGAGAGAGGCAGAGACATAGGCAGAGGGAGAAGCAGGCTCCATGCAGGGAGCCTGACATGGGATTCAATCCCGGGTATCCAGGATCGTGCCCTGGGCCAAAGGCAGGCGCTAAACCGCTGCGCCACCCAGGGATCCCGAGTAGCTGGAATCTTGCTTGTTTTCTTATCCTATAACTTTCCATTTTGAGCAAGCATCGTGCCTAGGCCTTGGTGAAGGGTTATATTGTTTTGTAAGTATGGAAGTTTGGACTTCCATCATTTCAATATTTGTGCTTTCACTGTCATCTTTATTCTATTCCTCATAACCACTGTCCTCATTTTTTTTTTCTTTTTTTTTTTCACTGTCCTCATTTTTAAGTTATCCTTTGTTGAGTGGCTCCAGCTGCATTTATAAAATTTTTCAAATGGCTGCACTGGACAGCCATTTCTGCTGTGAAGAAAGAAATATTCAATTCCTTTTTTTTTTTTAATTTATGTTTCTGAAACGTCACATGGGTTTATTACGGACAGACTAGGAAGCAGCACAACATAAGCTTCTTTGAATGGATGTGCACTGACCAATCCCCAATTGACTTTGAGAGAAGAGTCACAGTGAGTCACTGATCACAATATGCATTCATTGTTTCTGCAGTAATTTGTAGACTGAAGAGCCAGCAGCTAAATTTGTACTTTATGCAATTGCTCACAGTTAATATACCATAATAAGAATATTTGAACCATTTTGTTGAACCATGGTATTATCTATCTATAGTAACTGAAATCGATGTATATTGGAATTGTGCAAAGTAAATATTTTTAAAGGTTTTTATTAAATATGGCCAAATTGGGCAGCCCTGGTGGTTTAGCAGTTTAGCGCCACCTTAAGCCCAGGCAGGGTGTGATCCTGGAGACCCAGGATGGAGTCCCATGACAGGCTCCCTGCATGGAGCCTGCTTTTCTCTCTGCCTTCTCTCTCTCTCTCTCTGTTTCTCATGAATAAATAAATAAAATCTTTAAAAAATATATGGCCAAATTTCTTCTGGAAAAATTAAATTCATCTATAGTCCCACTACCAGAATACCTGAGAATGTTCATTTTATATTCTGTTCAACTTAAAACTATTATTATCCCTTCATGATTTTAAGAAAAATATTAATCACTGTTTTAGTATGTATGTCTTTGGTTACTAATAAAGCTAAATGTTTTTCATCTGGTTATTGGTTAAATATAATCTTTTCTGAGAAAATTTCATTTGTACTTTGCATAGTTTTTTCTTATTTATTTTAAATATCTTATTATATACTAAGTACATTTTTCTTTTTGCCAATCAAATAATGAGGACTTAGTTCATAGATTTTAATATATATATTTATATTTTACTATTTTCTTCTACTTCACTTCTACTTTATAGGCCAAAATTTTTAGCAAAACAGGTAATATATATCACATAATCATGATGATAGCATATTTATATTATTTTTGAATTTAATGGAAATGTCTTTAAAGTTACAACCTGTCTAATGATGTTGACTATTTATCTTGAGTAAATTATCATTCAAAAGAAAAAATATGAATTCCAAAATAACAAGATGCTTTTATATAAAAAAAATATTAAATAATTTGCCAATCTTATTAAAGGTCCTGATTTAAACATTTAACCTATTGAATGACAAATTGTCATAGGTTAATAAGTTAATTAGAATCTATGCTTGCATGCTTAGAATAAACTCAACATCATTAATGGTAAATAATGGCTGAAATTATTCAGGATTTTTACATTTATATTCATAAATTAGATTTTCCTATGTTTTTCTAAAGAAATTAAAATAAATAAAACCTTAACATTTTAATGCAGAATCAGTATGTACTTCAACTTATCAAGTTAATTTTAATATCTGAATGATCAGAAAGAAAATTCTTATTTTGTACACACCCAAAAACCTACTATAGGCTGTCAAGTTATATTGTATATAAAGTATAATTAATTTAAGATAAGATTTAAAGTACAAGGAGCACCTGGATGGCTTAGTCAGTTAAGTGTCTGACTCTTAATTTTGGCATAGGTCATGATCTCAGGGTGGTGAGATTGAGCCCCACATTGGGAATCTATGCTAAGCACAGTCAGCTTGAGATTCTCTCCTTCTCCCTCTATCCCTCCCACTGCTTACATTCTCTGTCTTTAAAATAAATAAATGAAATCTTTTTAAAAATATTGTACACATACAAAACAAATTTTCTAAATCATTTTTCTTGCCCCCTCATTTTTTGATGTAAAATGTTTAATGTGACTTCTGAAAGTGCCCAATTTTTCTCAGAGTTACATATTCAAGTTATGAATTAGGAGAATCAAACCATGTAGTCTCAAAAAGTCTATCTACTGGGCAGCCCGGGTGGCTTAG
Source organism: Canis lupus baileyi (assembly GCF_048164855.1). Lineage (NCBI taxonomy): Eukaryota > Metazoa > Chordata > Mammalia > Carnivora > Canidae > Canis > Canis lupus. The sequence goes on along the minus strand of NC_132875.1, from coordinate 12,317,123 downwards.
CAGTTTGGTGCCTGCCTTTAGCCTGGGACATGGTCCTGGAGACCCAGGATTGAGTCCAATGTCGGGCACCCTGCATGGTGCCTGCTTCTCCCTCTGCCTGTGTCTCTGCCTCTCTCTTTCTCTCTCTCTGTGTCTCTCATGAATAAATAAATACAATCTTTAAAAAAATTCTATTCATATTCTATCTATATCTATTCATAATAATGATCCTTTGCAATTTGTTTTTTTTTAAGAATGTTAAAAACTATTTGGATATTTTGGACAACAAAGTTTATTTCCTTTTACTATTTTATGCAATAAACATTCACTATTTCAGAACAATTTGACATATTTCATAATCATTATTGGGACAAACTAGAATCAAAACCATTGTTTGCTGGTATTTATTTTCCTCTACTAGTTTGTAATTGAACAATTTCCACCCTTAATATTTTTAAAGTCAGAAAGAAAAAATATATACAAATTTGTCCGATGTGTCATTATTTTATGGTATTGCAAAATTTTTAGTGGAAAGCATATAGTTTTTCTTAGCTGTGGAAAAAGAAAACAAAAGACAAAGAGAGGAAAATGAGAATGGGAACATGATTTTCCCATTGGTAGTTCTGCATTCCAATAATTGGTAACGAATGCACTCTTCCATTTTGGCCAATTTTTTAAAACCTGTATCATATTTTTTTGGAGCGATGAAGATTCTCCTCAAAACCATTTCCTGCCCTTTGGGCTGGGATAGCTGCTCCTTTTCTCTTCTCCCACAGCACCCAAAACCCTGACCATGGGCCTATCACTTTGAACCAAAATTATTGGTTGATTTACATGTATCTTCCAGGAATTGCAAGCTATTGACTTTTGCACTCTCTGTCATTTACACAGTAGAAGCTTAATAGACAATTGCTGAGCTGTTAACTGAAAGTTCACGTGACTATAACATGAATATCCAAAGTAGTCATTCTTCAGAAAATGTAGAGAGGGGCACAATGGGAACAATGAATAAAGAGGAAGGTTTATGTTAAGACTTCAGAATTGGCTGTTATTAGATGATTTGTAGTAAACAACTTACAAAAGTCATTTTGTAAAAGAAAGATAATGTAGCAATCATCAGAATACTATCAGTTATGGCTCTTTGCCCCCAAAAAATTAAAGTGGAGGAACTGACCTCTTTAAGATTTTTCACCAGCAACAACTATTTGTAAATCAAATTATACAGAATCCAATGTTAGATATTAGGTATAAGCTTGAAGTCAGACATTTTAATTCAATTACTGGTGCTGCCACTAGTAACTAGTAACATGAAATGCAGAAATGCAGACTGTCTATGTGCTGTGCCGTCTAGGAAGTGTTTAACATGGGTTATTTCACTGAATCCTTTATTTAGGCTTTGGGTCATATAAATATCTCACATCTGATTTCTGTCTGCTGATTCGCTAGCCCTGTGCTCTCACATAATTAATTCTACCTCTTTAAGACTTATTTTTCTCATTTATAACATGGGGGTAGTAACAGCTGCCTCATCAGGTTGCTGTGAAGACCAAGTGCTTAGCAGAGTGTTACATAGTAAGCCTTCAGCCAACATGGTCTACTACTTTATTAATAGATGAGCAACTGAGGGTTAAAGAGATTAAGCAACATGAAAAATGTCATTGGACAGGAAGTCCTTGAATCTACCTTACTTCTGTGAATCTCAGTTTCCTCATCTCTAAAAGGAAGACAACTCAATATCTTACTTATTTTTGACTCAAAATAATCTACGGATAAGCAGTATTATTAAAATAATGCAAAAAAAAAAAACTAAAATAATGCCTAACACAAAGCCTGGCACATGTCACAAATTCGAACTCCGGAAGTTTCAAGACAGAGGAGCAGGAGGAAGGAGGAAGAGGAGATTTTTCCAGCATTGGTGTTGATCTGAAATTTGAGTGACACGAGCAATATATAAGACTGCCCCTGTGCGATATACTAACTATAACATTTAACAGAGGATCCTGTGATCATAAATGTTCCAGTGCATGGTCTGATTTAGAAAATGTAGCCTACATAATGGAGCTATGAGTAATTAATGACCAAACTTCACTTCTGGTAAATTTTATCATCTGTAGCTATACTACAGAGAAGGCCTTATCTACACTTATTTCCTAGGAGCCGTCAGATATCATTAGCATATAACTATCACTTCTTCTAGTAGGTTTAACTGTGGGGGAGATATATTCTAACTAGTTAAATAGAAGAATAGATGAAAACTCACTTTCTGAGTTCCTGGCTTGAAATGAGCTCATTAAGTTCTCTTCCCCAGGTCAATTAGCCATGCAATTAATCTCATTTCCAATTTTTTTTAAAAAGTCTATCGCATTGTAAAACTTTGGCCAAATGCAAAATTTTGCTACAAGACAATGCCAGAAGTCTATTTTTTTCACTTCATTTCAAAGCCTTCTTACTGATAACTTTGCTCACCTGATGATGGTGTTTTTATTATTCAAGTTATGCTTTCTTGAATAAAAGGTGGTGGAAGTGATGATATGGAATCTGTGGTCCTGTCATACTGATTACAGATGCAGTTTGTCTTTTACAAAGCAACTGCCGCCTGTTTGAGTTTGGGATGTTGCCTACATGAGTCAGTGGAGTAAATCCAGCAAAAGCATTCTTTTTATATTTTTATGAAGACACTTCTGTTTTTTGGTTGTGATCTAAAAAATAAACCTCATTTAAGATTTTATCTTTACTGTTAACCTAAAAGTCATTATCAAAAAGGCTTGTAAGTAAGATGACACTGAATACTATATCAATGCTTCAAAGATACAATCCTGGCTTTTTTAACATTTAAAATCAAAAAGGAATTTGCCACTGACCTAATTGAATGACTTTACTACCAGGTAGCTGTTATTGAAAAGCCTCCCTTCTGTGGACAATAAAAATCTGCAGAAATATTGGTAACATTTTATCTCTAATTAAAGAAAACAGCATAGCTATCATTTTCCACTCAAATTGAATTTTTTTTAAATATATTATAGTACTAAGGTGGCAGAGTTTGTAGAAAAAGCCAGTTTAGACACTAGTTATAAGAGGGCAGTTTATCCACACCCACCAGGACACTCCATTGAACCCAATAATTCCAGTGGGAATTCAAAAAGTACATTTTTTAAAACTATTTGAGGATTTTTTTAAATTGTGAGGAAAAGGATACAATGACCAAAAGAGAATGGCTTGGAAATGTCATAAATCTTCAAAGAAATATAATGAGTAATTATTTTACAGCTTCACTTTTAAGTTTTGAATTGTCATTGATACTTACGAGACATGGAAATTCATAACAAGAGAGAGATAAGATATAGAAATATATCCTTTGGAAGTCTCCTCGAGATATATTAAGATTTTGTAGAGTTTTTGTTTCTAGATAACATATAATATTTTGAGAAGATAGTGTGAAATATTCAGACATCTTCTCCAAATTAGTATGAAATGTAAGCAAAAATCTTTTATTCATTTTTTTGTTGGATCCATATAAGACATTTTTCTATGTATTTGGAGTTTTCTACAATAGAGTATTTAATATAAATAAAAATGTGAAACAAAATAATTCCTAAGTATAAATATAGATGAGTAATCATAATATATTTTGAATTTAAAAACGAAGTTAAAGATAACATCTAAAGTACAATCCTATTTTTTAGAGAGGAGGATTCATCTGTGGACACAGATATAGAACTTCTTTAAGAAGACAGAGAGAACCAAAAAAAAAAAAAAAAAAGTAGAAGACAGAGAGAGATGATACAGATTTGTAATAACAATAATAAAAGATCTGTAAGATATAAACTTAGAGCATTTGCCGAGGTTATCTATGGGTGGTAGAGTTATAGATGACTTTTACTTTGTAAAGTTTATTTTTTCCCCAGGGTGCATTTATTACTAATGTATTAAAAAATTGAGGGCAAATAAAATGCAACTGCATGGATAGTTACAAGAAAATTATACACAATTTTCATGTAACACTTCACTAAGAAAAGCTAAGAAAATTAAAATGTTCCAGTTTTAAATTATACACAGATCAGTAAGATACTACAGAGAAAATGATTATCTTTTCAAGTACAATGTAGTCTGAGTTTATGAATTACCAGCAAACAGTGTGAATTTTTTACAGATATAAATATGTCCAAACAGTGAGATTAATAAGGATTTTGAGAAATGACAGTCAAATTTCTGTTGTGAAATTTAACTTAAAAGATAAAGAGCTGAGGATCCCTGGGTGGCTCAGCGGTTTAGCGCCTGCCTTTGGCCCAGGGCGGGATACTGGAATCCCAGGATCAAGTCCCATGTCGGGCTCCCGGGATGGAGCCTGCTTATCCCTCTGCCTGGGTCTCTGCCTCTCCTCACTCTCTATGTCTATCATAAATGAATGAATAAATGAATAAATAAATAATAAATAAATAAATAAATAAATAAATAAATAAATAAATAAATATCTAGAGCTAAATGACACACTGATACATTGGCCTTTGATCTTAAGGATGATGCTGTGTCACTCTCATTTAGTGTAAGTTGCAAGAGATAAAAATTCAAGCAATACTTTGTAGTCTTCTTTGATTATAAAATTTCATGAAACTTAAATTTTTGGTCTCATAATTGTGACTTTATACAATTCCTCTTCTATACAGGGGTCCCAGAGAACCATGACAAAATAGAAGTATGAGTAACTGTTGAGTAAATTATGAGAATTATGAGTAAATTTTTGAAATCTCCCGATTTTTTTCTATCTTTTCTATCGAGGACTTCTAAAGTTTTATTTAAAATGCAATAACAGCGACGCCTAGGTGGCTCAGCAGTTTAAGCACCTGCCTTCGGCCCAGGGTGTAATCATGGAGACCCGGGATTGAGTCCCACGTCGGGCTTCCTGCATGGAGCCTGCCTCTCCCTCTGCCTGTGTCTCTGCCTCTCTCTCTCTCTCTGTGTCTCTCATGAATAAATAAAATCTTTAAAAACAAATAAATAAAATAAATGAAGTGCAATAACATTTGTGTGTATTTTATGAAGTTTCTGAACCAGATGGTATTCTACTTAATGTTTTTCCCAATCTCCAGTTGATCATTTGTCACTATCAATTATATACTTCTTTTATAACAACTGGATTCCTCCTGTTATGTCCCTGAGTGCTCAAATTATAAGAATAGAAAATGGGTATATCAGAGTTGAGGACCTTTATTACTGATTCATTTAACTGCTTTCATTTTGATAGCTTCTTAAGGGCTACTAATCAACTCCATGAAGTTGCAGCCAAACACTTGGACATATTCAGATAGGATAGGCATAGAACAATCAGTGAATCTAGAAGACACTAATGAAAATCTATTTTATTACATTATATTCTAATAGTACACAGTGGTATTTCTGTCTTTTGGATCATTAAATTGGAATAGTGCTCTTTTGTTACCATTACAGACTAGTAAAGGCAATCTGCCAAAAAATAATCCACAAGTTCAAAAGCATTTCTACCAACCCACACTCCTTACTCTCAGCTTTGATCCACTATTATGAATACCTTCAATTTTACAGAGAAAATATGAATTTCATATTTATTCAGTCACTTATCCAACAATCTTTAATTACCATTATGTGTCTTTGAAGGAAGAAAGAAGAAAATGTCTTCTTAGGCAAAGATACATCAAGTATCTCAACCCTGGGAGGGTTGAGGTAGGGGCTGAAGTAAGGGGGATCGAGAATCTTCCTGAAACTTACAATACTGCTCAACAGACTTAATAGACTCGATGCTCTTTGAAAACTCAAGTTCAGAAAAATGACCACAAATCATCAAAAAAAAAAAAACTTGTCTTTAACATTCACAGATTAAGAAAACAGAGAAGTGAACAAACTGCTTTTGAATTATTTCAGTAAATGAATTGGTTTCTTTTTTTTTTTTTAAGTTTTTATTTATTTATGATAGTCACAGAGAGAAAGAGAGAGGCAGAGACACAGGCAGAGGGAGAAGCAGGCTCCATGCACCAGGAGCCCGATGTGGGATTCGATCCCGGGTCTCCAGGATCGCACCCTGGGCCAAAGGCAGGCGCCAAACCGCTGCGCCACCCAGGGATCCCAATGAATTGGTTTCTTAAATGTTCATTTTATTTTTTATCTAAATTCAGTTAACCAACATATAGTATATCATTAATTTCAGATATAGTATTCAGTAATTTACTGGTTGCGTATAATACCCAGTGCTCATCATCACATCATGTGCCCTCCTTAAAATGTTCATTTTAAAAAGTCATATCTGGAGGGGTGCTTGGCTGGCACACTCATAAGAGCATGCAATTCTTGATTTTGGGGTTGTGAGTTCAAGCCCCACGTTGAGTGTAGAGATTACTTTAATACATAAAAACCTTTAAGAAGTTTTTAAATTAAAGATAAAAAGTCACATCTGGAAAATCTGTAAAAATTATTTAATTCCTCAGTAATTTAAATAATGAAATAACACTTAGTAAATAATACAAAAAAATTTAGGGGCTCAAAGGATAACTATGGGTGCTGTCTTATTTTATTAAACACTTATAGGAAAAATAGCATATTATCTACACTTTTTAAATCGCTGCAATTATCATGGACTATTTTAATAGTCCATTTACTTATCTGTTGTTCATATTTGAGTCCAAGCTTCTTCAATCAGAAACTAGATTTTATTGATGTAATCAACCATAGCATAATGCTTGAGACACTGTAACTGCTCAACAAATGCTTATTGAGTAAGGAAATGAACAAATGAATGTATGAATAAACCAATGAATGAGTGATGCAACAAGAGCTCATTTCTACTAATGAATTAATTTCCTTCATTTCTGGTTCTAGCAAAAAGCCAAAGTGAAAGAAAATTATTTTTATTTCCTTTTCTACCATCAACAATAACCAAAAACATCTTTATTTAGGCAATGCTTTACTTGCAATAAGAATATCCCATATGTTATGATGTCGGTCCTAAGTGATTCATATTTATTAGCTGACTAAATCTTTCCAATAACCTATGAAGTGAGCATTGCTATAACCTCTATTTTACAGATGAGAAAACTAAGGAATAGGAAAAAAACAATAATTTCCTAAAGTCACCTACTGGAATGACAGTATAAACTAGTGTAAAAATTTGTAAGGGCCTCAATGCTTGTTAAATTTTATTCATTATAATGTTCCCAGTGCCTAGAAGCCCTCACACTTATTAGGCACTCAATTTATGTATATATATAAAAATATATACCATATATATAAATATATACATAGGTACATATATACTCATATATGTGTATATATATTATATATATATGTGTATATAATATCCTCCTTTATTCTCCTTTAGAATTCTCACTCCTTATCGCCATGCTGTGCAGGTTCCAGGGATAAAAAACTATTTCAGGGAGAGAGGTGTTGAGTGGATCCATTGTGGCTAACCGTTCATACTTACCTCCTTATCTGCTCAGAGTCTAAACTGGATGACAGAGTTCTGGAAACCCAAGGTTGGAAACACTCCCCGCCTGCCCCCACCACAGCTGGAAAATTCAGAGTATGTAGGCAGCCCCTGCCTGTGTGGGAAGGGGAGGAAGGCAATTCATTCCAGAGTGAGAAATTATAAAATGCTCACTTTTTAGAAATCAGTATGGTACTACTTATTGAGCTAAAAGAGGCAATTTGTCCAACTATTCCCAAATGGAGTAAATGAATTAGAGATCTTCTAAAAGTCAGCAAATTGCTCCTTTCTCATCAGATCAGTATGTTAGAAATTTTAAGAGCCTAAATCTCTAATAATAATAATTGTCCTCTGGCTCTATTCACAGCTTCCTCTTTCCTTTGGATGTAGCAGTTCAATTGTAATTCAAATGATGTAGTTTCAGGATAATTTCTTTTGTCTACTAGATAGAGAAATCATCTTTATAAACATAAAAACTTCAGTGTACTCATATAACTACTTTTTCCAAAAGAGGTTTCCCTATGAAGCTCTCGTGCTCTAATCACAAAAGTATGATTAAACAAACTTGTAATTTCTTAGCAATGATAGACTGGGTGGGGTGTGGGAAGGTGATGAAAACACAGATGAAACTTCCAACCACATAAAGATCGAGACAGAGAGCGGCTCACTGATTTGCACACGATAGGTGATCAATATGCTTGATGAATGCCTGAATGAATGACCTAATAGACTGTTTATATTTATGACATGTTACAGGACTGCACCTTAATGTTTCTAGTATTTATTTGAATAGTAACATTAAAGGTTTAAAGATAAATGCAATATTTTCTTGCAGATTTTTACCTACAGATTATGTAATCTCAATTAGCAAAGTCCAAACAATTACCATGCCTTGCCAATGAGAAGACAGAGATGTTCATGTATTTATCCTTCAATTCTTTTCTCAGTAATTACCTTTCCCCTGGTTAGAAATTCTCATATAATTAAAGTGCCCACATAAAATATGTACTTAGCTGCTCTGTAGGTGCTGAAATTAGTAGCAAAAATTAAATAACTACTCATGCTGTTGGACAATACTGATCAGACATTTGTGGTCATACAATGATCATGAACACATAATATATGTAGCCTGACAATTCAACCATTAATACACATTGTCTTCATTAAGGAACTTACTTATTTCTGCAATGCCTTGTCTGTACCTCTGAAGGCAAAGCTCAATGGAGGGTTGGAAAATCATCCAATAAAACAAATTCTGGTAACATGGGTAACAAAATCAATATTTGTAAAAATAGAGACTGAAGGCAGAACCATTTGGACAACTGCTTCAGTTCTTTTTTTTTTTTAAGATTTTATTTATTTATTCATGATAGACACAGAGAGAGAGAAGCAAGACATAGGCAGAGGGAGAAGCAGGCTCCATGCAAGAAGGCCAATGTGGGACTCAATCCCATAACTTGGGGATCAGGCCCTGAGCCAAAGGCAGACGCTCAACCACTGAGCCACCCAGGTGTCCCTCCTTCAGTTCTACACATGGTCTACATAAAAATATAACTGATTGGGGGTACCTGGGTGGCTCAGTCCATTAAGTGTCTGATTAGATTTCAGCTCAGGTCACGACCCCAAGGTTGTGAGATCAAGCCCCACGTGGGGCTCCATGCTGAGGGCAGAGTCCTTCCTCTCCCTCCCTCTCAGTCCCTACCCCACTTGTGCTCTCTCTCTCTCTCTCTCTCTCTCGCTCACTCTCTCTAAAATAAAGTCTTTAAAAATATATATAACTGATAGTCTATAAACTTGTAAAGAGGGAACTTCAGACTATGGCTTATCAATGCAGACCATTTAACAAAGTCTAGCTGTTGAATGAGACAGATTGTTTTGAATGACAGGCACTGGAGTTATATTAATCTTGAATATTGGTCATTGTTTAATATTTGATTTCTCCCTTGGCCTGCCTGCTCTTCTTGATTGCCTCTTTCCCTTTAATTGTGAGACTTGTCAGGACACAAAATTAAAAAGACACATATGAGATACTTTTCTCCCAAGAGTAGAGAAGGAGGACTTTATGGTTTCTTCCAGGTTCTAAATGGTGGCCAAGCCAAGCCAATCTCATGATCTGGAGATCATAACCTGAACCAAAACCAAGAGTCAGGATGCTTAACCCAGGCACCCCACCATTATGTCTTTTAGTTCTTAGGGTTTCTCTACACTTAATGAGTGGACACAAAAATTCATCTGAATTACCATTTAGATAGAAAGCCATTTTATATTGGAAATTTTATCTAATGTTAAGCTTGAATATCAGATTAGTGAATTTTAAAAATCCCTTCATTAGTACAGCAACATTTAAATTTTTTCAAGATTTAAAATGTCAATGATGTTTATATTATCTATTAATTATAAATTGTTGGTCTGAATAATTTGCTTGCACCACAGTCATCTCCATTTATTATAGTAATTAGTGTCTGCCAGGAAATCTTTTCTGACTTTCACAAATGAAAGTCCTTCAATATTTTCAAATACTTGCATCTGTAATCAAGATGTTATGGCTGTACTGTAGCATAATGTTCTACACATAGAAGGCATTTCATAAATATTTGTTGAATGAAGCTAGCAAATGATCAATCTTCACCTTAGAACTATAAAGGTACACAGTAATCATGAATTTTCTAACAATTATTCCATGCCAAAGAGAGTCACCTCCACTCTGTTTTTAGCAGTAGCATGAATACTTAACATAGATGATATGTTCCTGATGGATTAATAAATCATATTATAATGTTTTAGAAATTTATATTAAAATATTTAGGACTGCAAAATTTATAAATAATAAAAAGCAAACAATTGTGTTCTTTTATTCGCCACCTGATTTAAAACACCATAATATACATTCCACTCTGAACTTAGTAATATTCATTCACATGCTTTTCTTCATATTTACCCTTTAAATTTATGTATTACTTACAGTATTGTTTCGTGTGTTTTTAAATTTCACATAATGGTATACGGCATATATTATTCTACAAGCTTTTTGTATTCAATTGTTTGAGAGTTTAGTCATGTTGATGTAATAGTCATTCATTCAGATCCACTGCTATAAATACCCATTTAAATATTTGCAGATTGTTTTCCAAAAGTGGTGGTACCTTCCTATCAGTGGTGGATGAGCTGTAATCTACACTCTTGCCAGCAACTGAAACTTTCAAATTTCTTGAATCTTTGCCAACCTCATGAGAATAAAATGTTATCTCATAATTATAATTATTTTACCAATAACCAGTAAAATTTCAGGTGTTTTCATATGTCTGGGTTGCCATACATTTGGGTTGTCATTTCTAGGCTCTTCTGCAAATTACCTGGTTTAATTTTCTTGGTCCATTTTGAGTAGTCTGATTTAAAAGTTCCCTTTGTCATATGTTTTCTGTTGCCAATCTAATCTGCTAATCTGCAGCTTTTCTTTTTCTTTTTTTTTTTTTGAATGATAGCTTTATATGAAGAAGTTTCTAATTATAATGTAGCCACAAGTTATTAGTTTCTTCTTTTATAGTTTTTGCTTCTTGTATTCAGAAGTTGTAAAGATATACTATATTTTTGTTGAGAATTATTTTTAAATTAAGTTTCCTGTTTGTTATTCTGACATATAGAAGACAATTATTTTCATGTTTCCATCCTATATCTAGCCACCTTACTGAACTCCCCTTAATATTTAATAATTTGTGGAATTTTTTACACTCTCTGATTTAATTATCTCCAGATTTTGACAGCTCGGTTCTTCCCTTCTAATTTTTAGGTGTTTATTTCTTTTTCTTATCGTATTGAGCTGGCTAGATCCTCCAATAAAATGCAGAATAATAGACATCCTTGTCTTATTCTTATTTTGAAGAAAAGGCTTCAATGGATTTACCATTAGATGCACTGTTGATACTAGAAAACTATAGATGTTCTTTATCAGATTAAGAGGATCTTCTTCAATTGAGGGTGCTCTAACAATACTTGTTTTTGTGGGTGTTAAATATTTTATCAACAGCTTTTTTCCACGTCTATTGAAATGATCATATTTTTCCTTTCTTGAGTTAATGTGAATTACATTAATAGTGTTAATATTAAATTTTACTTGTATTCCTGGGAGAAACCCAATTTGGTTGCTATATATTATTATTTTTATAAAAAACTAGATTTCACTCATCATTTGAAAATCTTTGCCTTTGTTTACATGGGAGAATAATCTTAAATTTTCTTTTTTGTACTATCCTTGTTTGAGTTTGCATTCTGGCAATTCATTCTAATGACAGAGTTCAAAATAAAGCATTATGCCTTCAGAAAAAATCCTAGAATACTATATATTTAACTTCCTTATTTTACTTCTCTGCCTCCCCCACCACCACTACCAACCCCCAAGAGAATGTAAACTCTTAAAGAAGAGGAATAACTGTGTTTTGCCCAGGATGTAAACCTACTGCTTAGAAAATGAGTACTCAATAAAATTTTGTTGGATTAGTAAAAGGCTCATAATTTTAATTGGAGTTTTTTTCCATCTACTTCTACTTATCTTGACTCATTTGGATAATAGTGAAATGACTGGATGCATTCATTTACTTAGAACTATTAATGCTTACAATGTGTTGTGATTACAAATTCTATATAATTTGTTGAGACCATTGACTAGTATGTGCTCGATGTTCATAAATTTTCCCTGTGATCTTGACAAGAATGTGTATTTTTTCATTGTTGAATATAAGACTCTATTAGATCAAGCTTCAAATTAGTTCAATTCTCAATTATTAAGGATTTTATTTTTTTATTTTTAAAAATATTTTATTTATTTATTCATGAGAAACACAGAGAGAGAGAGAGAAAGAGAGAGAGAGAGAGGCAAAGACACAAGCACAGAGAAAAGCAGGCTCCATGCAGGGAGCCTGACGTGGGACTCGATCCCAGGTCTCCAGGATCACGGCCTGGGCTGAAGGCAGATGCTCAACCGCTGAGCCACCCAGTGTCCCTTATTAAGGATTTTAATTTTTTAACTGCCTGTTTGATTAATTACCAAATAAGATGTATCAAAATATTCTATATTGATGTTGGATTTGTTAATTTCTTCTAGTCATGTCAAATTTTGCTTTATACTTTTGAATCTATGTTATAAGATGCATGTAAGTTTAGAATTATATCATTTACCATTATATAGTAAAGCACCTTATCCCTAATAAAACTTTTTGCTTAAAATCTATTTTACTTAACACTATACAGCTTAAGCAGCTTTTAAATTTTTAAATTTTATGTGTGCTTGTGTTTTAGGCATATGTCTTACCATCTCAACATCAGTGCCACGATGAGCCATATTGGAACCTGAGGCCAAAAGAAAAATATGTACCCTATATATATCTATAAAATATCCTCCTGTATTAGGAACCAAGTGGAGAAAGTTAATAAACCCTCTATAATCAAAAAGTATAGCTATATATAACTCTTCACCTTGACCAATCTGTTTCTAAACCACTGTCAACCTTCCTATGAAGCAGATACAGGATAACCTTCCAGAACTGCTAGGCGGGAACTGTGACTGACTGGAAACAGTTCTCGTTGCTAAGTAACAAAGACTTACAAAACAAACAGCTTTTTTATTTAAAATGTTTATATATGAGCAGCCTATGTGGCTCAGCGGTTTAGCACCATCTTCCGCCCAAGGCATCAGCCCAGGGCGTGATCCTGGAGAGTCCCACATCAGGTTCCCAGCATGGAGCCTCCTTCTCTCTCTGCCTATGTCTATGTCTCTCTCTCTATCTCTCTCTCTCTTTGTGTCTCTCATGAATAAATAAGTAAAATCTTTAAAAATAAAATAAGATTTTTATATATTATTCCTCTGAGATTTTAGTATTATTTTGCTTTTTTTAGTATTATATTTAAGTATTACTTATCTTGATTAATAATGCCTTCTCAAAATTTGTGCCTGAGGTACCCTCTCCCATTAATGCAGTATATGCTCCAACAACCGTGGATATTATATTTTTGTGTTTATGACAGCACTTAGTTCTAACTGACAAGTTTAACACATTTATATTTGTTATGATTATTGACATATTTGGATTTTATATTTTCTATATACTTTACTTTTTTATTTCCCTCTCCTTTTTGCCTTATTTTATAACAAAAAGGATGTTTCCTTTTTATTCTCTATATTTTGGGGAAGTTATAAACTATATTTCATCTCTTTTGCTGTATTATTCTTAAATAAAAAATGTTGCTTATGTTAAAATTTGAAAATATTTCACACTCTTTAAGAATAACACAAGGACTTTTGGGGTTCCTGGGTGGTCCAGTCAGTCAAGCAGCTGGCTCTTGATTTTGGCTCAGGTCATGATGTCAGGGTCCTGGAATGGAGCTCACTTTGAGCCCTAAATTGGGCTGCATGCTCAACAGGGAGTCTGCTGAGGATTCTTTCTCCCCTTCTGCCTCTGTCCTTCCCCACGCTTGTGCTCTGTCTCTCTAAAACAAGGAATAATTCAAGAGCCTTTGATCTCTTTAAATGTAATTATCACTGTCGGTCTTAAATGCTACTTTTTCAATAGACTATAATTTTTAAAGCATTTTCAAACTGACAGAAAAATTGAGAGAGCAATACAGAGTTCCCATATACCTCCTGCACCACAGAATCCCCAACTTTCAACATCTGGCACCAGAGTAGTATACTGTTATAAACTGATAAACCTAAATTGACACATCATTATCACCCACGTGACAGTTTACATTACTGTTTACTATACTTATGTGGGTCTATTTCTATTCCATTTCACTGATCTATTTGTTTTTATTTCTGCCAAGACCACATTGTTATAATTACTGTAGCTTTGTTGATATGTCTGGAGGTCAGGTAGTGGCAGTAGTCTGACTTTGTTCTTGTCTTTCAACATTGTCTTGACTATTCTGTGTCTTGTGCTTCTCACATAAACTTTAGAAATAGCCTATTGATATCCACAAAATAACTTTCTGATATTTTGATTGGGATTACATTGAAGCTATAGATCAAGACAGGAAGAACAGACATCTTGACAATATTGAATCTTCCTGTCTATGAACATGGAATAACTAATATAAGGATTAATAATAATAATATCACCATATGCCAAAGAGGAAATTAAGTTTGAGGCCTTGACTCTCTAAATGTACATCTGATGTAGATTCTATAATATAAAATGTCTGAATGCTAGTTACATTTAAAAAATTAATTCATTAGTATTTACAAGATTAGAGTATAAAATGAAATACATTAGGATAAGATCTTTCTGTGAGCAAACAAAAAACATTACTGGGAAAGCTCGATGTGTAATAAAAATATGACTCTAGTTAGTCATGATGACTCATACTTTTGGACTTTAGTGCTCTAACGGAACACACTTTCTAAAATAACAGGAAATATTCATTTACATAATAAGCATTGTAGAGTGTGATGTTGGCACCATTCAAATTATTGAATGGTAGGAAGGCTTATTATATAAAATGTTTTAAGCTGGCTCTGCTATTTATAATACTAACAAAAATGCATACTGATAGCTTGATTGTAGTTAATTCATAAAAGCCATGATTAATGCTATAAAAGGGTCACAAATCAGAGCCAAAGAATAAGAGAAGAATTCATGGTTACTAATAAATTGCTCTGTGAACGCTTGGCCACCCTTGCAGGTAATGATGTCACAAAATGATGAAAGAATAGCTAAGTAGCCAACAAAGTGCTGGGGCTTGGCGGAGGCACTGATGATTGCATCACTCTTAGCCAAGAGCCCCTGAAAGATGAACATAACTATTAAAAGAAAATGAAAAACCATAAGGATGCTAGTTTCAACTGATAACACATTCCTAAAGCTAGATTCTATCAACATTTGAATTCTTAGAACAGGTAAAGAGAAGAGGAGGAGTAATGAGAATATGGTAACTATGCAACCATATTAGTTGACATAATATACACATCTAAGCTTCCAATTCCTAGGTTCTATTCTGTATCTAAGACTTGAAGCATATTTTTTTAATAGTTATAATGGAAGTCTTGAGCAGGTAAGAGATACATTATTTCAATAAAGCTAATAGCACAGTGGTTAGGAAATGATCTTTAAAAAAGTGAGGGGAGTAATGGGGTGGGGTAGATTTTAGAAATCTATGTACCAAAAAAAAAAAAAAAAAAGAAATCTATGTACCAAAATAATGCATGTTGAATAATTCCATGATATGGAGTTTTAGAATAGGCAAAACAATCTATAGTAATAGAAAGCAGATCAATGGTTTCCTAGGATTGAGGGTTGGGGAGGAGGCATTGACTATAGAGGAGCACAAGAGAATATTTGGAGAGAGAAAAACATTCCACATCTTTAATATGGAAGTGATCACACGAATATAGCAAAATATAGCAAATTGCATTTGCTAATATTTTTAAATGGATAAATTTATTTTATCTTTTTATTTTTAACTGAGTATATTTTATTATATGCAAATCATTTCAGGAAAGTTGCTTAAAAAGAAAAAATCACTAGTTTTGCAAAATGTTATTATAGTTGAAATTGAGTAAAGGGTACAAGGAATCTGTATTATTTCTTAAAATCATACATGAATTTACAATTATCTCAAAGTAAAAATTCACTTAAATTGTAAAATACATGTACAAGTAACAGTGATTATCTGTTATCCAAAAAGTAATTATTTAAAAAGAGTGTATGTGTTTCTTATCAAATGATTCGCAAAGAGTTAAATGCCATGTAATCCTGAATTCTGCTTTGAAACATTCAATTCTGCTTTAAAGTTAATAGTATATAGTCTTTTGGGGTTTGTTTTGCTCTAGGTTAATCCTAAAATGGAACTAGTAAATTATTCACTGTTTTAGTCATTTCTAGAGAGGTAATGTCACAAATACTCTAAAATCATTCTCTATTAATGAAATATGCAATTATCATTTATAGTATACACCATACATTCAAGCCTTACAACTGCCTTACAAAGCCTTACACAGTATGTCAGCATTCCTAGGCAGTAGCACTGAGGAGAATCATTGAGCCTCCCCAAGGTAGATGTTTTAAGTATTGCAAAATACAATGAAATATTTAAGACAAAAGTAAGTGTACCTTGAAGTTTATCTCAGGATCAGTGGGTTCTTTGGTAATAGTTTTTCTTGTTGTTGTTGTTTTTTTTTTTTTTTTTGGTTAGTTTTTAACTTTATGAATCAACAAAAGAAATAGGATTTACCAATGGAGTTACAAATTAGATGAATTAGTCAGTCTGGCTATTCCCTAAATAATTAATCATGTGTTTTAACTACTAGCGTAAGTCTTAATCTATGAAGAGGGCCAGGTATTAACATAAGTGAGTTCACCCAGATATAAGGTTATGGATAGTAGTGAATATGGTAGCAAACCAAAGTGTGATAGTGTTCCAAAGAGGGTAATTGTTACCTTGAGTTAGGCTGTATGAGGAAACATAGGCATCGTGTTGGATTATTTTCTGTAAGAGAGGCCAGAGGTAAAGGAGGAAGAGGAAGAGGGAAAGAAGAAGAAGAATAACAAACTATTTAAACAGTGTTCCCACCTGTGGACCACCAGTTTGTGACATCAACTTTAGAAACAACTGAAGAATGCTTCATATAGAAAATTCCTTGGAATGGCTAATGTATAACAACTTGCTTCTGAATTTACCATTCCACTCCTTTCTCCCAACTTCATTCATTTTCACTTCTGCTAAAAACACTTTCATATAGGACTGCCAATTGCCAAGAACTGGCATATTCTCAAGGCTTACGTTTTCATCTGTTTGCCAAATGGCTGTAATATAATTCACAAAAGCCCTGTTTATTGAGTAATATTATTAATGGTTAGCATAATACTGTGAAATTGAAGACATTCTTTTTGGATTAAGTCCAGATCTTTAAAAAGAACATTGGTTCCAATAGGAAATGGATGGCTTATATGAAAACTTATTATTTTAAAAAGTAGAACAATGTGGAAAGCATTTGAATAAGCATATTTTCAAATTATTGTAAGATACCTTTTTCAGATATGTCTCACATGTATTAAAATACTTCGAATGATAACAATAAGAAAATGTCATACTTACGAATGCTTTACAAAATCATTTCTCATTTTCAACACATTATTGAAAATATCATAGGACAGAGAAATCATTCAACTTAACAGTCTATTGACTTTTTCCCTTCAGCTACATTTGCCAAACTTTGCTAAGTGAATGATATTTGTTGCTTTTTTATTTATGGCTAAATTCATAAATTATCAAAATATGTCCAGGAAGAAAATAACAGAAAAGTCAACTTTTTACCTTTGTTTCTAAAAGGCATTTAATGTCTAAATAAGAAGCATTAAAATGTATTCTCAACCTAAATTATAGTTAATTATTTTGCTAGTTCATAATTCAATAGTCACCACCTGAGACCAAGTCTGAAAATCCCAACTTGACTTCTGAAACCAATCATGAGCCTTGATTCATTTAATGGCTCTATTTTTAAGGGGAAGCATGAAATCATTCAAGAATCATAAAATATCAATCACTCATCTGTGAGCAATTAAAGAGAGAGAAAGGGGAAAAATGGGATGGGCTATCAAAAGAAAAAGGGATACAGGGGCGGGGGTAGAGGAAATGAAAGCAAACTAGTCAAAATAAAGCATGAGAAGCTCTGAAAATAATATATGAAAGCATTACCCAGTCCTTAATTTGAATATACTACATAGATTCAGATCGAGGGGCCTTACTAAATCCATCGCAGAGTGTTTTTTTTTTTAAAGATTTTATTTATTTATTCACAAGAGACACAGAGAGAGAGAGAGAGGCAGAGACATAGCAGAGGGAGGAGAAGTAGGTTCCACACAGGGAGACCGCTGTGGACTCTATCCCAGGACTCCAAGATCACGCCCTGAGCCTTAGGCAGACGCTCAACCACTGAGCCACCCAGGCATCCCCACCCCATAGTGTTTTTTAACTGAGTTCTTGGTGAGTTTGGGAAGGGGAGGTAAGGTTAATAAAAGATACCACTAATTTCCAGGAAAGCGAAGCGTCCATTTTAAAGAATCAAAAGGAGAAGACGCTAGGAAAAATAGAATAAATGCCACTTTAACTTTAAAATCAAGAACAAATCAAACTGGCAAAAACTTAAACACACAATTATGGCTGAATAAAGAGTGAATCAATCAAGTTCATCCAATTAATTTCCTTTCTGGGACAATATGATAAGCCACACAATCAAACATACTAAAATCAATGCTTTTTAAAAAGATTTTTTTTCTCATGATACTCTAATCAAACCAAATTCAAAGCCTCTAGCTGTTAGAAATCAAAAAAAAAAGAAAAAGAAAAAGTAAATGATTCCTTCTTTCAAAGCAATTATCAACCAGTGGTGAAGACTAAACATATAAATTAAAAGATCAGCAATATAAAGCAATGATCTGGAGAATAAGTTCAAAGGAACATCTGAATTAGAACATGAAAGTTTTGGCTTGAGCACATAGAAAGAAAGAAAGCTGTAACCAAATCAAAGACTGAGTTGAAACTAAGGGCCAGGACTACATCCTAAATGTGCTAGAAGAAGTCTGCATTGTAGATAATATTCTTGCTACTGAACTATATGCACTCATGTTGTCACTGGAAACAAATTAGATGAGATTAAGAATCTCAGAAGGCAGAAATGGAGTTTGCTAAAACCTTGGCAGATGGTTTTTAAAAAAAAACAAGATGTTCCATGATATCCTAAAACAAACGACAGAGAAAAGTGAAGTGACTAATTAAACACACGTACAGGGCAACGTTTAGGAGGAAAGTCAAGTAGGGAATCTATGAGACGGTGCTACACTGTGAGGTTAATAAAAGAAATCACTGATTGCAAGGAAAGAGAAATATGCATTTAAAAGAATCAAAGGAAGAAGACACTAGGAAAAATATAGTAAATGTCATTTTAAATTTAAAAGCAAGAAAAAAGTTGGAAAAAATTAAACACACAGTTATGGCTGAGTAAGAATGAATCAATCAAGTTCATGCAATAAATTAGTCCTTACACTGTAAAGAATTTTAAATGTGTTTATGACAAAATACGTCAATAATTTCTTTCATGGCTCCTAATATGTTTGTTTCTACTTGTATTTGCTTTGCTTATAAAGTCCCTAGCTTTAGACTTAGAAATATTATTTTAATTGTTATTTTAATAGATTTACAATTGTTTTTACATTGAAGTCTTGGATTTTCTATACATGCCATGAAGTAGGGCTTTAACTTTTTTTTTTTTTTCCAAATTGATACTAACTACCTCAAACATCACTCAATGAGGACTCCATACTATTTATTTTTTATTACTGATATGATTGTTCCTGCCGCTGTACTTGCTTTCCTATCAGCTGTTACTGATGTTGATGCTAGATATTTTTACCAATATCTCTCAATTTCTTTTCCATTTACCCCCTTTTCCTAAAATTGTAGCTAAACCTCTACTTCATCTATGAAACTTCCCCTGGCCATCATAGACAAATGAAAGTAACATAATTTGAGTCATTTTACTATAGATTTTCAAATTAATTAAAACTAGTGATATCAAGAAATGAATGCAACTTAATCAATGCAAATTCAAAAAGATCTCTGCACCAAAAGACACTTATGCTGCATAGATATCTATATGTAAATATCCATTAGTTGCAGGATTCAGACTCTTATTTTTAATGCCATTCTATCCAGACCCCTTAAGAATTGTTTAGTAAAACATGAAAATGCTGATGAAACAAAGACAGAAAAATAAAACAAAACCCTTTGGTTTAAGGTTTGCTCTTAGTTGTTATTTTTCTGATACAGTTTATTTTTTAAAGTGATATTTTCATCTTTTTGATGGGTTTTTTTCTACCAAAAATTTTCCTGAAATAATTGACATTTCAGGCTCATATCAATTCATTTCTATTCATACCCATAGGGTAGACCAAAATTAAATTCAAAGAATTTATAGTCATCATTTCACCAACCCTCTCCATTCCCTTCCCCCCCTTCTTTTTAGATTTTCATGCATCAAACAGAGAACTCACGTGACGTCCCTGGGTGAAGCTTTCCAGAGAGCAGAGGCATCGATAGGGCTGGCTGCTTGTGTCACACTTATCAGCATGACCATAGCACTGACATCTGTAAACAGACCATCAGACAACTCCTAAGTCAACGCAACTGTGAATATATTTAAGGGCCTGTGAATATATCCACTGTGTGGATCCAACAAGGGAGACAAGTATGTTAACACAAAATTCAATCTCTTTTATCACATGAATGTTCATGAAAGTTTTTTATTATTCCTAAAGTATTGGATAAATATCATCCATATCCAAACCACATTGTTCTTAGAAGGTAATTTTCAAGCTTCTCTGGGAAGGGAATTTGTTTTCACCTATATCAGCTATGTGGCAAATTTGCCAGGGAAGGCATTTACTAAAGCTGTTATACACAATTAAACAATAAAGTTTAGAATAAACTGCAGAATGAAATTAATATATTTCAATTATTTGTTTTTTTTCTACAAAATTAGATGATGAATATTTAACAGTATTACTATTTACATCATGCCATTACTAAACAAATAGCACTTATAGTTTGGTATTCTGGTTTTTAAAGATGTACTTTATTTACAGTGCATATCACTCTTCTAGCACAACTTGATTCTAAATATAACCTATGTATGTACCATTTCCATACCAGAGAGTATGTTGCTCTCCAGGTATCCATATTTTGAAATACTGTGAGCCATGTTCTCAATTATGGTCAGATATTTATAATTATTTAGGCAATATTCGATTTTTCTTCCTAGAAAACAAATATCTCCCATAAAATTGTGAATTGTGAACTCGGGGAGACCAAGCCCTATACTTACAAACTAGCTGATAATATAGTTGTAACTTGAAATCTAGCTCCTTCTCTCTGATTTCAAGAATATGTGAAAATAATATTCCAGAAAAAAAGCAAAATACTTGGTAAGTTATTTCTAAGCCAGATTCAGGGTATTATGCCTTCTAGACCCAACAGCTTTTGAAAATTGTTTCCATAACCACGTGGTCTTACATACAGAAAAGAATAGCATACCAATCTTTTCAAAAATTTGTAGAGTAGGAAACCATTTCAAAATGTCAAGTTTGGAATCTGGCTTGCTCTAAATCTTAACGTATTTTTAAATAAGTATGACAAAAATCTTGTTGGAAACAAACTCATAGTGAAAAGCATCCTTCAATCAAACCTTGGTAATGAACATTACCTCCCCGTGATGGTGATTTCGTCAACTGCATAGTAACTGTGCCTGAGGCTGACAGGAGTCTCAGTTGTATAGTACTGTCCATGAAAATGAATTCTTATTTGTGTGGCTTTTACAAACTCTTGAAGAGATGGGGTATTATAAAAGTCGTTGTAGCCAGGACGATGATTTGGTCCAGGTGTTAGGATGCTAAATGTGACATTACCATGGGAATATGGAGTAAAACTGTTGATGAAAGAAATGTGAAGTTATGAAAAGCTATTCATATTTTTAAAAAAGAAGAATCACAACTTTGAAACATTACACAATATCAATAATGGCTTAAATTCCTCATTCTGGGAAAACAGATATATAGCATATATTTCATGGGCAAACAATATAGTTTCATCACAGAAAAACATAGTAAAACATTTCCTTAAGGACATAATAAAATTCTATTATATATATTAACTTGCTAAAGCAACCTGAAAATCAGATTATAAAGCCCAAATGAGAATATAAACAAGAGATACTCTTAAGTCTCTTATGAGAACTTTAAACATAGTATAAAACTCAAGTTGGGTGGGGGGGGGAAGAGTCTCAGAAGAACCTGCTTCAAGAAGGCTAGTGGTGAAGGGAAACCTCTACCAGTCATATGACTTAGTCCACCTATTGCTTATTATTAATCCATTAGTCTATTAAAATTAACTCTTTCAAAGATAATTATTTGTTAAATATTCATACGTGGGAAGCTGAAGACAGTTGACAGAATCGGGATTTTCCAATTCTCCATTATTTTCCATTCCAAAAGCTCTGCAATTTCTAGCAAAATATTGCCAGTCCTCCCAATCTAGGCTGTCCTCCTTCTTCCGTTGAATCTTTATTGCTGTTGGTTGTGGACTAAGGAACTGAATGATAATATAAAACACCTGAAAATGGATAAGTTAATCATTGTCTTTAAAGTTTTAAGTTTGACTCATCATTCTAAATCAAATCCGTGAATTGTTCATTTCAAATATAATAGCTTACTTCCTCATAATGATAATCATCAAATATTTATTAGACATCCAGAAATGTCATAGCCCTATGGGAAAAGCAACACATTCTACAATTGCATATCCATTCCTTCTCAAGGATTTTATAAATTAAGTGCAAATTAATAATATGTTTGATATAAAGACATGGAAAAAGAACCTTACTCCCATAATTGTTATATATGCTCTTCTTAAGTAGTTAGAATAAGCACCTCAGTTTTTAGTAATTTGGACTACTTAATAATAAAAAGATTTTATTTCAATATCTCATATGATTTCATATATCTTTAAAAATAGGCCCTGCATCTTTTATTTTATATATTTTTAATTCATGCATTACTAGACACTACTAGTGTGAAGTAACGTTCAGTCACCTAATTCACCTTGTAGTAGATTGAATTGCATCCCCAAATAGACACATTCAAGTACTCACTCCTAGTACCTGTGAATGTGACCTTTGGAAAAAGGGTATTTGCAGATGTAATTAAGTTAAAGATCTGAAGATGAAATCATCCTGGATGAAGGCTGGGTCTTACAACAGAACGAAGAGAAAGAAGTGACACACAGAGAGAAGCAAGGAGGAAGGCCCCTGCAAACAGAGGCAGAGATGGGAGTTATGGGGCCATAAGCCAAGGAACACCAGGAGCTCCCAGAACCTGGAAAAAGCAAGGAAGGATTCTACAGACACTGGAGGCTCGGGAGGGAGAACCACCCAGCCAATACTTTGATTTGTATTTCAATCTTCAGAACTGTGAGCGAATACATTTCTATTATTTTAAGGCACGAAATTAGCAGTGATTGGTTATGGCAGTTAGAGGAAACTAATACACTCTATTATTTCAAATTACCTGATATTGTCCATTTTCCAAATCTATTGAAATAGTCACTCCTTGATGAAGCTGGCTAATGTTTGTAAACACATGTGAAACCCATGAAGTACCAATATCATTATCATTGACAAAAGAAAGAGGATGGGCTTCAGGATTCAGCCGTAACACCCTATCAGTGGTTGTGTCTTCTGCATCATTAGGAATGCAGTACCGCTGTACCGAAGGATGGACCCTAGGGTGGCTTCCAGGGCAGCGGCAATGTGACTGAATATGCAGTCTGAGCAGATCTCCAGAGAAAACTTCCTGAATTTCCCTGTGGGTGTAAGAAGCAGACTGTAAGGCCAAATAGCTCAGCAGTAATAGAACTTCCAAGGGTTGTTACAAATGCATATCACAATCTTCATGTTTGGATCACTATCCAGCAACTTTAATTATTTTATAAACAGAACATAAAGTCAGACGCATTCCTGGCCAAATAAGCAGACACATAAAATGGATATTAGAAAGAGTTAATTCTTAAGAGTTACTTTTTACATTGAGAAGCATGTGTAAGCCCTCGTCTGATTACTGAGACACTTATTTAAATATCATAATAGTCTACTGTATCTATTTGTGATGAAAAAGAAAAGTAACATTCATTTAGGTTGTTAAACTGACTTATCCCAAAGGTGGACAATAATACATTGAAAATACTAGGAGTAATAGGGTTTCCAGTTCATCCATGGGAAAGAAATAAGAAAACAAGTATCATTTTATCTGTTGCTGTTTATTATTATTATTATTATTATTATTATTATTATTATTATTATTCATGAGAGACACAGAGAGAGAGGCAGGCAGAGACACAGGCAGAGGGAGAAGCAGGCTCCATGCAGAGAGCCTGATGTGGGACTCGATCCCGGGACTATGGGATCACTCCCTGGGCTGAAGGCAGACGCCCAAACGCTGAACTGTTTTAAGTTAAAGGACTGAGGCCAAAACCATTTGTCAGTGGTTTCCTGTGACTCATCAGTACAGATCCTGGCACCCCAAAGTGCTTCAATGGCTTCAGATCATCTGGCAGTTGCCAACAGTCAAAGAATAACGCCAATTCCAGGCAGATATATTTAATTTTTCCATTAAGGGCAATATACCTGTTCTAGTCAGAATTAGTCATTCTAATATAGGCATTCTTCCCCATAATACCTTCCAGACATCTCAGGTAGGCCAACATCAGTAACCCTGGTCTAACTAGACAGGCCAGGATTCTTCCCTCAGATTCCAGTGGGGGGATGGAGTCAAGCAATTTTTCCATTCACTAAATCACATGAAATCACACCTTCTTCTTTAAATCTTATTGATATTTTCCAATTGATACCAGGTTTTAAATAGGACCAAAAGTGAAATCTTTGCCCCAGGGAAAAACTTGATTTGCCCCCATATTATAGCAACACTGCTCTCCAGAATTTTAGACAGAAGTGATTAAAAGGATAGTTGAGGTGAGCGGGGGGTTGGGGTGACTGGGTGATGGGCACTGAGGGGAGCACTTGGTGGGATGAGCACTGGGTGTTATGCTATATGTTGGCAAATTGAATTCCAATAAAAAAATTTTAAAAAAAGGATAGTTGAGACTATTAGCATCAAATTTAATTATGTGTCCCAGCGGTACAGCACCCTTTGTTCAGATATCTCTTGATATAGACTAGTAAAGAATGTTTATGTTAAATAATTTTTATATTTCTTTTTATATTAAAAGAATGTTTATAAGAATGTTGAGGAGCAACACTTCTCAAATTGATAAGAGCTACTTTCATCATTTGGAAATCCACCACACTAATTTACATCTTCCTTTAAGAAATATGAGTAAACATCATTATTTTTGATCCTCAGTAGAAGTAAACAACATCAACTCATACATACAACAATATACTATTATACCATCAAATCATTATTTGGGGGACACCTCGGTGACTCAGCGGTTCAGGGTGTGATCCCCAGGTCCTGGGATCGAGTCCCACATCAGGCTCCCCACAGGGAACCTGCTTCTCCCTCTGCCTACGTCTCTGCCTCTCTGTGTGTCTCTCATGAACAAATAAGTACAATATTTTTTAAAAAATCATTATTTGAAAAAAAAAGTACAAATCATTACTTGGGCAGCCCGGGTGGCTTAGTGGTTTAGCGCCTGCCTTCCACCCAGGGTCTCCGGGATCAAGTCCCAAGTCAAGCTCCGTGCATGGAGCCTGCTTCATCCTCTGCCTGTGTCTCTGCCTCTCTCTCTGTATCTCTCTCTCTCTCTCTCTCTCTCATGAATAAATAAAAATCTTTTTAAAAAATCTAAAAAAAAATCACTTTACTTGGGAAAGAAACTTCAGAGGACATCTGAGCAGAATTTCACTTGAACTTTTCTGAACAGAATGAAAATCTACATGTCTTTGAGAATTACTAATAAAGATTTTCCACCTATTCTCAAGATGAGGAAATACTTGCTTAACCCTAGTCCAAGTCTATATAATTTGTGTTCACTGGAAATAGAAAAATATATAACAATACTTCAGATTATTCATTCTTGTCTCCACCTCTAATAGCTCAGTCTCTTGAAACTTTCTCACATATCAAAATAATCATTTTCATTGTTCTAAATTCTCTAGCACTTATAAATTCAACAAAGCAATTTTGAAAGGCAGATATAGCAGTTTCCTACATATCATAAACTACTTCATACAGAACATTTAAATCAATGTATCCCAAATTCTGTAATACAACTTGTTCAAAAATCTAGTGGCCTTAGAAAAAATCCCTTGTAAAGAAGTTGATCAATTTCATATTATAAGGGATTACCCAACAGAATAGCACTAATGAATAACAACCATAGACTAAGCCAACGTAAACACTGTAAACATTAATTAGGTGACATTTGTGAAATGCTGTAAAAATGAAAAACAATATAATCTTTTGCAACTCTTATATAAGTGAATTCAGGAATTATTCTTACACCTATCGAGCTTTAAAACACCACATTCACTTACCTGTTTGTGAGCGCCACTTGATATAATCGAAAATCTTGCATTCTTCCAACAAACTGCTCTAATCCTGCAGAGTACACACAAAATACATAATATAAAAAGTCATAGTTTTCCACGTGGTGTCTGACAAACATTCAAGTGATTCCTTTAAACCTATAAAACCTCCACTTATATCATAGCCCTACAGACGAATATCAAATTCCTACAGACGAATATATATATTTTGCTAATTCCATAGGATAATTAATAGTCATAGTTATCTCTATAGACATTGCAGATAAGTCAAAGTGAATATCTGCCCAGTCTACTTACTGGCCTAATTTGTGGGTCAAATATTTTTTTTTTACTATTTCTTTTAATTGGGGTATAGTTAAACCCCACACAATGTTAAATTAGTTCCTGGGGTACAACATAATAATTCACCAACTCTATTTGTTATACAATGTTCACCACGAGTGTAGCTCCCATCTGTCACTATAAAATGTATTATAATACCATTGATTCTATTCCCTATGCTGTACTTTTCATCCCTGTGACTTATTCATTCCATAACTCTCCAAATCAAATTTCTCCCTAGTTTATAAACCTATAAATCTATCATGTTATCAGTGCTAAATTTGATTGTCATCTACTTTCGACTGCAATTTCCAGAGCATTTGCATTGCCAAGAGGAAGACTCCCCACCTGTCCTATCATCCCCCTGTTCTGTCTCTAAGGTCCAGAGTATCACTTTGGGTCATCTCCAAACTTAGATTAATGCCTGGTCTAGAAAATCTCCAGTAAATGAGGATAAATTGAAAACCTCCTACTCATAAATTCTGAGTTATTCACATATATCAATGGCATTCTAGCTCAGTCTCAAATTCCATTATCTCCTGAGAATTCTTCTAAGACAAGCCGATTCAAAACCCATTCTGCATTGAATTAGGTGAACTTTCAAGGTGGAGGTAGATGTCAGTCTTAAACCACTTAATATTATTTTATTGATTCATTTAGCAAATATTTATTTCGGATTTAATAGCAGATAAGCCTACAAGAGTGGCAACAGAAAAAGCTAAGAAAATTACCACCTCTAAGTTTTTTTCTTGTGCTTGTAATAATGAGAAAAACTTGATTAAAATGACAAAATTCTAGCTAGAGTTTGATCATGAGAATATGAAAGGGGATGTGATGTACCTTATGGTACCAATTCAATAATTAAGTGGTTTTAAATTAAATTTAGATCAATGGCCAACTTAACAAATGACCATTTCCTCAAATGTGTTTGTTGTTAAACTATACCTTTTTTATTTTGTCTTGATAATACAGTTTTAAAGAATATTTGATCTGTCTTTGCTGTACCTCCTTGGTGGTGACATAGAAGAAACTAGGGCAGAGTTAGGATATATCTGATGAATAAAAGATGCGGAGTAGAATTAGCACACTGAATAGTCTGAGATGTTGATCTCAGAAGCAAGAGGAGATAAATGAGCAAAGAGGTTGACACTTGGCATAAAAAGTGTGTCTGTGTAAATGTGTGAGTGCATGTGTGTATATATATATATATATATATATATGCATTTTATGTATATTTATATTGAAGGATATTTAAGAAAGGATCAAGAATATCTCATATATATTTTTTCATAAGCATAGACATTTTCAATCAATATACTTTAAGAAAAATATATCTAAGGGCTTTTCCCTTCCACTCCTCTGTCTCAGGCTTTCATTTACACTATATCCTGAAGTCCACAGGAAAAAAGGTGACTATGCAGCCTCATCCTCTGACTTTTCTGTAAGGAGAGTTGCCCTATCCTATCTGTCCAGAAACAGGTAGCTGAAACAAGTGCAAACTAATTATTTCTTGAAATGGTGTTATGAAGACAAAACAAAAAATACTATAAAACTTCGTAGAAGTTTTTAAATTTTCAACAGTTTGCTTTAAAATGTATAATTTAAAAAAATTAAATTTTAAAAGAAATTTAAAAACATTACAAAATTCCATTGGTGAATTGGCCATCCAGAAAACTTGATAAATTGACCTCTAAGATCTAAAGCTAAGCAAAGTAGGAAATAGCATAAGGAAGGATATGCCTTCCTTGGACATAGGAGGAAAGATGGGAAGAACAGGCATGAATACAGTTAAGTCATTGTGTGCTTTTGTACTTTTTTGTCTGGAGAGTAGGAAAGACAAACACGAAATTACTCTTGGTAAAAATTTTCTTTCTGAGGTATAAATTTTCTTGTCTTTCTAAATGAAGTAAGCTGGATCTACCTCTTGTTTCTTTGCCTTCACGTATTCACACCCAATCCCTATCTCTTAACTCCCTAGCATCCTTTATAACCCATGTTCTAAGTCTACACCCTGAATTTAAAGTGCCCCACTAGTAAGTGCTTTATCTCAAATAACCCAGAAAACACAGATCATAAAAAATAAGAGATAATCATTTGAGATTTTGAAAGGCCTAATACAAATGAAAGCAAAAATGATGAATGTTTTGATTTTGTCAAAACCAGAATCATAGCTTTAGTGTGTCAATGTGGTTTTATTCTTTTATACATTAATTCATTCAACAAGTAATTATTGAGAGCCTATAATGTGCTAAGCACTTTCATGCGTTCCAAAGATATATCAGTTAACAAAATAGGCACAAACAAAAAACTTCATTTTATGGAGCTTGCATTCAAGCATCTAGATGAACATAGTAAGTAAGCAATTTATGTAGTAAACTAGAACATATGATAAATGATATGAAAAATTGGGAAAATTAGACCAGTTTGGAAAGCACAGACTGGATTTTTAATTTGGATAGTATGTTCCAAACAGGCCTCATTGAGAATGTGGTATTGAAGGGGAAAAGGAATGAATCATGCATATATCTAGGGGCAAAATATTCCAGAGAGGAGTCAATGAGAGGACCCTTAAGGCAATATGCTTGGCATGTGAAAGGAACTGCAAGGAGCTAGTTTCCTGGAGCCGAATAAAGAGAGGAGGCTATTGGAAGATTAGGTCAGACAAGTAACTGGCTGGGGGTAATGGGGTTCAAATCATTAAAAACCTTGCAAACCTACTGTGAAGACTTTTATTTTTATTCTGAATGAAATAGAAAGTCACTGGAGGGTTTAGAGTAGAGGTGTGACATGATCTCAGGTTTATTTTAAAGTGTTAAGAATAGAATGTAAGGGAAAATGGTAGAAGTAGTGAGACCAGTTAAGCTATCGTAGCAATCCAAGTGAAAGATGATGGTAGTCAGGCCAAGGTGTAGAAGTGGAGATGTACATTTCAATGATGATAAATTAGAATTGACTTCCTATATTTTAATAATAGTTAAAGGGAGCTCTGCTGCAGACATATAATGAAACATATTTTATCACCTGTAAAATAAAGGGGCTGTGTTTTATGACCTTTAAAAACCATTTTAGTTTTAAATTTTGGAGTTTGAATATAGAACAATCACATTCTCTACTGCAGAATTCATATTTGAAGAAATTTTCCAAACAAAACGTTAGAAAAAGTTCTCTAAAGACCTAGAGTTAGAAATCATCCATTCTATGTAAGAGAACTATGATTTTGATTTCTGGGGAAAATATCATAAAATATTTCAAGAATACTGTCATAAAAATAGATTTTACTCATTTCTTTGCTAGTGGCCAGTTCTTTAACATTAGATATTCATTGGAATAAATATTTCATAAAACGATTCTTCTTTGAAAATATAGCAAAAATAGGTTTAAATAATATAAATGGATCAAAGAAATAGATATGACTCATACCAGAAATATCTCATAGTTTCCTATTCAGAAAGAGATGATGACTGAAAAATGTAGCATATCCACAATATAACAGGAGGCGCAGCAAAATTAGTTAAATGGGTAAACTGTGAGTAAATAATATAATACACAAATCAGGGTAAATACAGGTTTTCAAATAGCCTAAATAAATAAATGTCACATGAATGGGAAAGGAAAAAATATAAACTTCCTCTATTTGTGTGTAACAGGAGTGTATACTTAAAGAATCCCAGTGAAAAAAAAAAAAAAAAAAAAAAAAGAATCCCAGTGAATCTACATAAAAGCTATTTGAAGTAATAAGAAAATTTAGAAATTTTATATAAGTTAAACATATAAAAATCAATTCAATTCTTATATACTAGTGCTGAAACACTGAAAATAAAATTTTAAAGTACCATTTATATTACCCACAAAATATTAATTATAAATCAAATGAAACATGCAGTGTATATAGGAAAAAATGCAAGATAATGATGAAAGAAATCACTGAAAGATGTCATTAGAAATGGCAGAATAAGGAAAACTGACAATTCTCTCTGCCATAAAAGCAATAAAAACACTAGCAAAGAGTGTCAAATCAACTTCTCTGGAAATCTAGAAGTTAAATGAAGTTTTTCAACAATTCAGGGAGTAGGACAGCCCGGGGGGCTCGGCAGTTTAGTGCCACCTTCAGCCCGGGGTGTGATCCTGGAGACCCAGGATCGGGTCCCATGTTGGGCTCTCTCTGTGGAGCCTGCTTCTCCCTCTACCTGTGTCTCTACTTTTCTCTCTCTCTCTCTCTCTCTCTCTCTCTCTCATGAATAAGTAAATAAAATCTTCAAAAAAAATTCAGGGAGTATCTTTTTTTTAATGTCTGAATATCAGTAAGAATAGCATGTCTTTGTGGCATTTTAACTCTATTCCCATCCTTGTCTCTGCCATTCAATGGTAACCTTGGAAATAAACGCCTATTATCACAGTGAAAAGCAGCAGCCTAGCAGCCACTGAAGATATTAGAATGACACTGGAGTTCTTACAAAGCCTCAACCTCAGAAAATTGTCACCATTTAATCTGTTTGGCTGTATCTTAGAAAACCCCATGAGCAAGATTTGAACAGACTCAGAGCTTATCCTGAGACAGTCTTTTCTCTGGGGATGTTTGTTGGAAATAATCAGTGGCAACTGCTTAACATTGCAGTTGCCTGAGGCAGTGATAATATTTGGGGAAACAACAAACAAATCAAAAAAGTTAAATGGAAAAGCTGAATTATGACATATCCATAGGGGGCTTTGCAAAGCTTTGAAATATTACTGGAAATCTAGAAGCCCATGCACATTCAAACGGCTATGTGAACACCCAAGTGAGACCTGAGATGGCTCTCCTTGGCCTTCTAGTTCTGCACAAGCAGGAAGTGGTGACTAAAGAAGACAGCTGACTCCCTTACATGTTGGAGGCACACTACAAAACAAATATGAAGCTTTTAGCAAAGACTGAAAAATTTACTCATTTTAGGAATTTAAGAAATTCTCTTTTCAATCACTTAGCTGAACACTAAGTTAATTGAACAGGTATTTCAATGTCACATATGACACTAATACAAGACTTTATGTAATTCATTCAGGAAAGTCACCAAAAAGCAAGCTACAACAAATAGAAACAACAATAAACCTGGAAAATGGAAGACTGATTTCCAGATTTGCTATTTTAATTAAAATGTCCAGTTTTTAACAACAACAAAAAACAAGTGACACATGCTAAAACAACAACAAAAAGAAACTATAATTGATAGGTTGAACACAGTTGGGGGTGGGGAGGAGTAACCACAGAAACATGGCCAACTGTAACCCCATAAAGTAAACTTACTAGACAAAGACTTTAAATCAACTATCTAAAGTATGTTCAAAGAATTAAAGGAAATTATGAGAATGATGTTTCAGCAAATAGAGAATATGAGTAGGGAGAAAAATAAAAATTCACTAGAGGAATTCATCAGCAGAAACAAAGAAGTAGAAGAAAAAATTATGAACATAAAGATAGGTCGACTGAGGTTATCTAGTCTGAGAAAGGGAAAAATAAAATGCAGAAAAATAAACAGAGACTCAGAGATCTGTGGGACACCTTCAAGTGTACTAACATAAGAATAATAGGATTCCCAAAAGAAGAGTTAGAAAAAAGAGGAAAAAAATTTTAAAATAATTAACCTTCCCAAATGTAATGAATACCATTAATCTACACATTTGAGAAACTCTGAAAATGGATAAATTCAAAGAGATCCACACCAGATATATCATTATCAAACTGTTGGAAAACAGAGAAAGTCATGAAAGCAGCAAAAGAGAAATGACTCCTCTGATACAAAGTATATTCAGTAAGATTAACTACATATTTTTTAATATTTATTTATTTTATTTGAGAGAAAGAGAAAACACATGGGGGTAGGGGAAGAGGAAAAGGGAGAGAAATAGGGAGAGAAGCAGACTCCTTGCTGAACACCGAGCCAAACACAAGGCTCAATCCCATGACCCTGAGATCATGACCTGAGCTGAAATCAAGAGTCCAAGCTTAAACCAACCAAGCCACCTAAGTGCCCCAAGATTAACAACATATTTTTAATAAGAAACCATTGGAGGCTAAAAGGCAGTGAGATGACCGATTTAAAACACTAAAAGAAACCATTATTGTCAACTAAATATTTTCTTTCCAGTAAACCTATTCTTCAAAAATGAAGGACATATTAAGACATCCCCAGGTAAAAAAAAAAAAAAAAAAAAAAAAAAGAGAGAGAGAGAGAGAGAGAATTGTGACTAGTAGACCTGCTTCATAAAAACTACTAAAGTAAGCTTTTATGCTGAAATAAAAGGACACTAGACAGTAACTCTAATGCACCTGAAGAAATGAAGAATATCTTTTTTTAATAAAGATTTTATTCATTCATTCATTCATTCATGAGAAACACAGAGAGAGGAAGAGAGAGACAGAGATAGGGGAAGCAGGCTCCATGCAAGGAACCCAATGTGGGACTTGATCCCAGGGCTCCAGGATCACTCCCTGAGCTGAAGGCAGACACTCAACCACTGAGCTACTCAGGAGTTCCAATGAAGAGTCCTTTTACAGTAACTACAAAGATAAATATAAAAGAGAAGATAAGTGCATTTTTTCATAATTATTTTTTCTTTTCTTGATTTAAAAACAAACTGCATAAAATAATAATTATAAATCTGTGTTGGGGCACCTGGGCAACTCAGTCAATTAAGTGTCTAACTCTTGATTTCAGCTCAGGTCATAGTCTCAGGATCTTGAGATGGAGCCCTACATCAGGCTCTGTGCTAAGAGTAAAGCCTGTTAAGAGTCTCTCTCTTTCTCTCCTTCTGTCTCTCTGCTTATGCTTTCTCTCTTTTAAAACAAACAAACAAAAACAAATAAATCTGTGTTAAGGGGCATCTAATACCACAATTTGAATGACAATGCAAAGGGGGAGGGAAACAAAACTAAATAGGTACAAAGTTTTTGTCTACTGTTGAAATTAAGTTAGTATTATTAGAACTAGACTGTTATAAGATGTTAAGTGTAATACCCTGGGAAACTACCAACAAGATAATGAATACAGTAAAAGAAATGACAAGGGGGTTAAAATACTACAGTCAAAAATACCGACACAAAAAAAAGCAGTAATGGAGAAACAGAGGAACAAAAAGCCATGTAGAAAACAAATATCTCAACTACCTTATCAATAATTACATTAAATGTAAATGGTGTAATCATCCCCCAGATAAGTAGATATTGGGAGAATAGGGACAAAAACACAATTATGATCCAACTATACGCATTCTATGAGAGACAAACTTGAAGAAACAAATGGATTGAAAGTTAGAAGATAGAAAAAAGACATACCACATAAACTATAACCAAACACATTCTCAATAACCAATGGATTAAAGAATAAATCACACAGAAAAAACTAGAAAATACTTTAAGACAAATGAAAATAAACATATGACATATCACACTTGATGAGTTTCAGATAAAGTGATGCTTAAAGTGAAATACAGCTGTAAATATCTATATTAAAGAAGAACTCAATCAAATCAAAGACCTAATATTCTGCCTTAAGAAACTATAATAAAAGAGAAAACTCCACCCAAAGCAAGCAGAAAGATTATAAAGATTAGAGTAGATATAAGAGAAATAGAAAATAGAAAAACAATAGGAAAAGCCAACAAAATCAAAAGTTTATTCTTTGAAATGATTAGCAAATCTGACAAACATTTAGCTAGACTGACCAAGAAAAAAAAGGAGAGAAGAGTCTGATTACTAAAATCAAGAATGAAAGAAGGAACATTACAACTGACCTCACAGACATGAAAAGGTAATAGGTTTGTAGGTAATCCTATCAACAACTGTATGCTAAAAATTAGATAAACTAAACAAATTCCTAGAAAGGTAAAAACTACTGAAACTGACTCAAGAAGAAATAGGCAATCTGAATAGAGTGTTAAGAAGCAAAGAAAATAAATAAGTAATTAAAAAATTATCCACAAAGAAAACCCAGGATCTGATGCCCTCACTAGTGAATTCTTCTAAACATTTAAAGAAGGAATAGCATCAATCCCTCACAACCTGTTCTAAAAAGAGAAGATGAAGAAATACTTCTCAAATCATTCACAGAATGAGCTGACTCTATGATGTCATCTTATTCTGATACCAAAACCAAAAAAGACATCACAAGAAAAGAAAGTTACAAGTCAATATGTTTTATGAACAGAGGCAAAATCTACAATAGATTACTAGTAAACCAAATCCAGCACCACAAATAAAAAGATTATTTACCATAAGGCAGTGAGATTTATACCAGAGATATAAATCTAGTTCAATATATGACTATTAAATAATGCACATTATTGATAGAATAAAGGATAAAAAAAAACAACTGATCCTCTCCATAGATGCAGGAAAAGCATTTACCAAATTCCAATACTATTTCATTATATTTATCAATATCAATGTATTTAAATAATCTCTACAACAATATTATTTCATTATAAAAACAAACTACGAAAGAAGGGAACTTCCTTATCTAATAAAGGGCATTTATTAAAAGCTATAGTTAACATTACATTTAATGGTGAAAAACTCTACAGTCAGGAACAAGACACAGAGTCTTCTTTTGCCACTTGTATTCAACATTGTTCTGGACATACTAGCCAAGGCAATTAAGTAAGAAAAATAAATTTTCCAGAGTAGAAAGGAAAAAGTAAAACAAATGTGTATAAGGAGACAATTTTATAAATTATAAAAAGAGATAAAACCTAACTGCCACCTTAGGAATAAATAATACATGCTTTTATTCATAAAATAAGATATAAATAATGAAACTAAAATAAATAAACCGACCTCAAGTAATTCCTAGAAACAATTTTTGTGCAAAAATCAAGCTGAAAATATACTAAGTCATTCATTTTAACAAAAATGAAGATATTAGCCAATATTATATTACTTAAAGATACTTAAATGCATATTAGTTTGAGTCATTTGAAATAGTTAATATCTAGACATTTTTAACATACAAAAATGGCAATTTTATATGAAGCAACCTTATAATAAAAGCATAAAAACATACATGAGAATGATAAATGTAAATACAGAATAGGAAAGGAGATCTTTAAGAATCTTTAAAAATTGTTTAAATACATTTTGAAATTTCAATGTTATAAATGTCCCTTGCCTGGAAAAATCACTGATGTAAAGAAAATTGGATATTTCTAAGTTATTTTAGAAAGCTAGATGCTACTATAAATGCTAAAGCCAGATAAATGGTAGTAACAACAGGTTAAGTTATAGAGACTGGGTCTGTCCCTTGTGAAGCAAAAGTTTTAGAATTAGAACTGGAAGAAGAATAATTGGCATAGATGGCTTTAAATAGAGATATCTACCACACATTAAAAGAATTAAAGATAACTACTGGATATTTTTTTAGAAATAATATCTAGTATGATATCATCATAAGCATCTTCATTTTTGAAAATAACAGGACTTAAAGAATAAGCATTTTGACACTATCAATAGACTCACATATGTAAAAAAAAAAAAAAAAACCACAAACTCTCAGTGTTTTAGAATAAAAACAAATCTGTGTCCTTTCAACAAATACTTAGATAATCACCTTTCATCATTCCTATCAAGAATTCAAATTGAAAACAAAGGCATGCATGAAGGGATCAGGTTAATTATGTGATCTCTATTTACTTCAGTGTGACACTGAAGAAAACATTATATTCAAAAACAAATCATAAGAATCTAGAACTTCAAAATATGATGGTTCTAGAATAGAGCATCGAAATAGCTTGCTCATTTATTTATTTACTTTTTTTTTAATTCTCGAAATGGTATGGGCCTCATGCCAAAAAACCTAGAATGTGTTTTCTGGTTTTGGTGTTATTGTTAATGTTGTTTTTAGGCATCAACAGCAAAGGATAAGACTGTATTTCCATTGTTTTGGAACTATAAGAAGGAAATAAAGCTCCAGGGATCCCTGGGTGGCGCAGCGGTTTGGCGCCTGCCTTTGGCCCAGGGCGTGATCCTGGAGACCCGGGATCGAATCCCATGTCGGGCTCCCGGTGCATGGAGCCTGCTTCTCCCTCTGCCTGTGTCTCTGGCTCTCTCTCTCTTTCTCTCTGTATGACTATCATAAATAAATAAAAAAAAAATTAAAAAAAAAAAAAAAAAGAAATAAAGCTCCAAATGAAACTACTACTGCAAACAAAAATTACAAAAAACCACAAGCATTCAATGTACAGTCATATACAATTAATACAGGTATTATTATACAAATGCACAATACATGTACTATTATAAAATTTCTTGAATTAAGAAAATTTGAAAATTTACCTCCAGAATCATTATTTAAATCAGTAAAAAAGAAGTTGTTATCCTGAAGAATCAACAGATGGCCATAAAATATTTTTTTTAATTTTTTTTTTATTTATGATAGTCATACAGAGAGAGAGAGAGAGGCAGAGACATAGGCAGAGGGAGAAGCAGGCTCCATGCACCGGGAGCCCGACGTGGGATTCGATCCTGGGTCTCCAGGATCGCGCCCTGGGCCAAAGGCAGGCGCCAAACCGCTGCACCACCCAGGGATCCCAAAATATTTAAAAGTAGTAAACAACCACCAGAAAACAGAAGCTTATGTTATGCTCATTTCATCCAATTACTTTCCTTCTCTTCAGAACCAGCTTTCTCCAATATCAACATTCAAAGCCTCCTTTTCCTTACCACTCAGTTTCATTATAAATGATCTACATTCCCTTTTCTCAATCCCTAGACCAAAAGTACCCTCTTGATAGCCACCGTAGGTGTGATATTCAGTTTTAAAACTTCTTCTCCTTAATATTTCGCTGTTTAATATTATTGAAGAACACCTTAAAATGTTCTTCACTTGTCTTCTAATATCATAACCCTTATAGACTACATCTGCACTCCTCAACTGCCTCTCTTATTTATCCCCATCCTCCAACCTTCTATCTGTAGTTCTTTTTTTTTTTTTACATTTCACTCCTTCAAGAATTTTGTCTGCTTCTAGAACTTCAAAAATAACCTCTATATGGAATATTCTTACCTCTGTATCATTAACCTCTATAAGGAATATTCTTACCTCTGTATCATTAGCCTAAATCAATCCTCAAATCCATTCTCCTGTTTCAAATGACCTTATGTCATTTCTACTTGAATGTTCCCTTTCTATCTCAAATAATCATTCCCCTAAGCTTACTCCCTATGCTCTCCCTTCTCTCATCTCCTTCCCTCCATTAACCTTTACCTCTTTTTCTTCTTCTCCCTTCCTCCTCCCCACCTCACATATGCACCCATGTACACATAAAGTTCTTTTATCCCCAATATTTCTTTTTATGATATACCTTGGACTCCTCCTTTAACTGCAGTGTCTGCTCAACTACTACTTTGCAATATTTTCCATTCTAATAAACAAAGCAAGCTCATTAGATATCACTTTTGGAACACTACCAAAGAGGTAAGGCTTACAGACAACTTAAGCTGTACCCATACATTCCACCCATTAGATCCTCCTACTTCATTCATTTATTAAGCAAACAGAAAATATTTATTGAATGCTATCATGTGACAGGCAATCTTCTAGGCTCTTACCATGTTCACATTAGTGGACAATGTAAACAAAAAAAAAATCCCTGTCTTCACAGAATTTACATTCTTGAGGACAAACTATACATACACAACAAAAATAATAAGTAACTCATATAATATGTTAAAGTAGTAAGTGCATGGGGGGAATAAAAGAGCAGTATAATGAGGGCCAAAAGTGGGAAACTGGTACTTGCAATTTTAAACAGAGTAGTAGAGAAGATTTCATGCAGAAGGTGATATGTGAGCAGACCCAAATAAGAGAGGGAGTCAGCCCTGTAGATACCAGGAGGTAAAGACTTCCAAACTAAAGGAATAGTGAATACTGCAAAAACCCTAAGACAGAAGTGTGCTTCACACATTTAAGTAACAGCAACAAGGCCAGTTTGGGTAAGACAAAGGAAACTAAAGAAATGATAGTAATAGTAAAGCCAAAGAAGTAAATGCAGTCAGATCATATAGGTCTTACAGGCCATTTAAAAAAAATGGTGGCTTTCAGTCTGGTGAGGTAGGAAAATAACAGAGCATTTTAAACAGAGAGGTAATGTGATCTGACTCATGTGTAATAGAACAACCCTGGCTACTGTGCTGAGAAGAAAGTGGAGGGCCAAGGTAGAAGCAGTTAAAATACTTTGCAATAATCTAGGCAAAAGCAGTAACCGTGTCCTGGACTTGGATGATTCTAGTGGAGGTGATAAGAAGGAATCAAAATCTGGACATATTTTGAAGGTAACAACAGGACTCTTCTGACACATATGTCAAATGTGAGAAGAATTGGCAAGGATGACTCTAATCTTTTGTTCTGAGTTAGGGAAAAAATGAAATTGTCCTTACCTAAGAGAGGGAGGATTATGGAAGAAACAATGTGTGGGTCAACGTGAGAGATCTAAAACATCAGAAGCCTGGTTTCAGAAAAAAAAAAAATAAATTTGAGATATAAATTAAGCATCTAAATGGAGATTTTAGATAGCCTGATGTAGCAGTCAAGAACCTAGGAAAGAGCTGAGGGAAGGAGGGAAGGTAGATTTCAATTTAGAATTTAAGCCATTTAGATGGTATTTTAAAACTGCGAATCTGGAGGTAATGCTTAAGAGAATGTATGTATATAGACTTGGGAAGAGAGCCAAGGTGTGAGGCCTGGGATACCAATATTAAGAAGTCAATTGGATAAAGGAGAAGCAGGAAGTCAAACTGAGAAGTAGCAA
Source organism: Canis lupus baileyi (assembly GCF_048164855.1). NCBI lineage: Eukaryota > Metazoa > Chordata > Mammalia > Carnivora > Canidae > Canis > Canis lupus. Next base: position 12,277,488 of record NC_132875.1, on the reverse strand, counting down.
TTAGGAATTCAGAGGCAAGCCAGGAGACAATGCAGTCTTAGATGCTGAGTAAAGAAAATATAACAAGGAAGGAGTGATCTCAACTCATTGAATGATGTTGATGGGCCAAACAGGATAAAGATGTGAAATTAACTATTAGTTTATGATGTGAAGGTCAGTAGAGATTTGACAGGTATAGTTTATAGTGGTGAGCTAAAGCCTGACTGTAGACAGCTGAACTAGAAAAGAATTAAAGACAGATCTCATTCACAAAATCTTGAGTTTTGCTTAAAAAAGAGAAGAAACAAAACAGTGTCTGGTGGAGGAAGTGAGAGTCAAGAAAAAAAAATTAATGGAAGAATAACCACATATCTGTATGCCCTTAAAATATTCCATTAATACTAGAAAAGTTCCAAAATAGTAGCAAATATAAGAATAATCTGGAAATGTTGAGAAAATTATCTAGATAAGATCTAGATTATATGACACAGGTGAGTAAATATAGCAGTGGAATTTATAGAAGTTTTTTATGACTTATTTTAATTTCATAGTGAAGTGGAAGGTAATAGTCAGCTAAGAGTCAAAATAAGAAGTACAGTTAAGGAAAGAACAAAATGTGTACAGAGTTATCATAAGACAAGGAAAGTAAATATATAAAGGAAATATGGAATGATTCTAAGGCAGCATCAGGGGTACATATGAGATTTATGGTCATAAATGTTAGGTGAGACAAGTCATTCTGATTGGGTATATTTACAGTGGCATTGCCACAATAACACTAGTAAATAAGGGGAAAAAAAGGCAGAGGAGCTAAGGTGTGTGTGAGGAAGTGATTTTAATATTTGACCATGAAACTTAAACTTAGTAAGATCAAAGGAATGATGGACCCTGGAAAGTTGTTTAGGTCAATTGATTAAAGATCCCCAATGTATTGAAGGATTACTGGGTTCAGGGCAGTGGGTGCAAACTGATAAATACTAACATATATCTGACAGAAAAAGGAAATGCAAGAAGTTTATATGATAAAATACAAAGTGATTAAAAGATTGCTTCTGGACAAAGGAAGCTCTATGAGGCACTGACATGAAAGTATGGATGTTGCTCCGTATAAGCCACATGGTTGCTAGTGAGATGCATCTCTGCATCTACTACTGCAATGCAATCTGCTACATTTGTAACAACAACAACAACAAAAATGTGAGGAATCCTCAACATCTTTCAGCTTTAAATACTGGCATATTTCATTGAAGAGAATTCAGGCAAACCAAAGAAAACAGATGTAAAATTAAAAAAGCCAGAGGTTAAGTTAGGGCCCATAAAGGCCAAAAAAACTGCAGAAAAAAGTTAAAAGTGATAACTACAAATTCAATGCCTAAATCCCACCCAAATAATCCTTGAGGCTAAGTAATGGGTAGCTTCTTTGTCCAGAGAGCCAGAGACCAGCCCTAGCTGAGAGAGCCTAGCAGACAGCAGAGGTAAAGTGGAGAGTTATGCAAAGAAAGAAAAGAGCCACATATGAGATGTTACAATAATGGCTAGACTTCAACTTTGGATCAAGACCTAGAAATTTGCAAGGGACCATCACTTTGCTATCAACCCAACAACCAAAATATGCCCAATAAGCTATGAAATCATGTTTCAAGCCATTAGAAAGTAGAGGGCAGAAAGAAATCTAAATCAATTAAAGTCTACAAAGTAACAAGATTTTCACAGGAGAGATGGGACCCAGGACTGCTTGTCTCCCTAAGAGAAAGCGAGAGGTGAGAGAGTCAGCCATACTTGGCTGGATCGACAGCTTAGAATTCCAAAGAGCCCAACTACAACTGTGAGTCTGCACCCAACCTGATTCTATCCTCAAACACCTGGAACCAGTGGTGGATGACATAATATTGAAATTGTAATAAAGTCCACATTCAGATCAACTTCAAATCAGTTTCAGGCTGTTCTTCCCCAACTAATTTTTCTCCAACACACGCATTCTCTCTCTCTCTCTCTCTACCTGAGAAAACCAGCAGTGCTGTTTTCTCTAAAGGTAAATATTTTTCACTGTATTTCCAGACCTATATGCAAAATGTCTAGCACACAACAAAAATATTTTCAGACACATGAAGAAAATGTGGCCCATTGATTGTTTAGAGAGAAAACCATCAATAGGGGGGTGATGCAGACATGGTCCAGACACTGGAATTATCAAAAAAGGATTTGAAAATACCTAAGACAAAATTACTAAAAGATCTAGTGAAGTGGAGGCTGACAACATGTATGACTAGATGGAGGAAACTTGCACAGAGAGATAGCATCTGCAAAAAAGTAGCCAAATAGGAATGCTAGAAATGAAAATTATGATAATAAAAGTGAAGAATTTTCTACATAGGCTTAACAGCAATCTAGATAAAAATTAAAAATGATCAGTGCATTTCAAGACAGGGCAACAGATGTATGCAAAGAGAAACACCAAGACTAAAGAGTAGGGAAAACAAAAACAAATAAACAAACAAAAATGCTCTGGATCTGTGGAATGATATCCAGTGCTCTGAAATAAATGTATTTGAAGTCCAAGAGGAAAAGGAGAAAGAAGATGCAAAAAAGGAAAGAAAAGTTTAAGAGGTAATTATCAAGAACTTTCAAAAGTAATGAAAATATTATTTTACACATCCAGGAATCTGATCAAACCTCATCCGGGGTAAATGTAATAAAAACTACATATAAGCACAACTTAGTCAAAGTGTTAATATCAAAGAGAAAATCTTAAGAGCAGCAAGAGAAAAACAACATACCACATACAAGGAAACATTGAAAGGAATCATGGCTGATTTCTCACCAGAAAAAAAATGAAGCCTAAAAGGCAGTAAGTCAAAATTCTTTAAAGTGTTGAAGAAAATAAGAATTCTACATCTAGTGAAAATATCCTTCAAAACAGAGATAAATTAAAGACATTTTCACAAAAGTTGAGTTTATTTCCCTCCAACTAAATTATGAACAATGGAAAAGGAAGCTCTTCAGGGTGAGGAAAAATAACAGCAGGTAGAACACAGGGTTTGCAGGAAACAAAGAAGCATATCAGAGAGGGCTAATCTTTAAAGAGAAAAAGATATTATTTCATGGGGTTTACCTACACAAAATATGGCACTTTCAAACATCTAGCACATCATTACTCTAAATTTAACATTTTATCCCTCCTCACCCCAGGAAAATTTTGACTCTGAGTCCAAAAATTAAATCTTGTTAATGACATCATTTAAAAATACTGAAGTTTCAAAAAATCAGTAAACTTGATGCCTGAATTAACAATATTAACTTTAATATTTATGACAGTAACATTTTATACAGTACCTAACATGAACCAAGTAAATAGTATTTGTAAGTTTTACAAGTACCTTGAAAACTATGTACACACACGACAAATTAGAAAAATTAGGAAGACAAATCAGGAAATTGGATTGGGAATTAAAATTCTTTGCCAAAGTCACTTGGCTTTTAAGAAGCAGAGCTGGGATTCAGACCCAAATTTGATTCTAAATCTCATGCCTTGCTTCTTAGGCACTAATTATTACAGCAATAATAATTTGTATGTAAAATAACTAAATGTCTGGATGTCTGGTGTAGATTTCTGGTTTGTTGACCCATTTTCAATTTAGAGTGTATTATATCGCACACTCTTGCTTTTTCGTGTAATTACACATCATGACTCTATTGTCATGTCTCTACAAATAGACATATTTCCTTTCTCTTAGTTGTGCATACTTTCCCATTGTAGGTATAACCTGAAATTTGTTTAATCCACTCCCTTTTGAAATTTTTAATTCATTCCAGTTATTTGCTACTTGAATTCTGCAGTGAGCACTTCTGAGTACATATTTAGGGCCTTCGCTACTTATATTCTTGAGATATATCCTGGAAGTACAATTCTTGGATGAAATAGTGTTCACATTTCTACTTTTCATAGTTTGCCAGATTATCCTAAACTCTTTCCACACTAATTTCACTTTTTTATTCCTTGCCAAACTAAATACAAAATAATAGGCATTGCTTGATTTTTAAATTCCATTTATTAGGCAGTTGTTTTCAATATTTTCCTTTTGTGATTCTGGCCATGGCATCATGCAAATAAAACTCTTCAGTATGCCAGGATTGTAGAAACATTTGCCGTCATTTTCCTCTACTACTTCATGATTATATACTTTACTCTTAAATTTTAATTCATGGCAGTATTTATTTAATATGTTTGTAAGGCATATACTGAACTTATCATTTAATTTTTGTAACATTGTTAGCCAACTGTCCTGATTTATTGTTAGATATCTTCTCTAGGACAATCTGAAATACTGCCTAATCTTTAATCAAACTCCTCTTTACCTATATGTACCTTGTTTCTATACTACCTTTCCATTCCATTAGCCTGTCTTAATCAATGTCTATACTTTTCTATTTTTTTTTTAACCTAACTCCAAAAAAAAAAATTCTCCCAGAAAAACTTTATCATAATCTCAACTATAAGGAAAATGTTCGATGTTTCAATATTTTCCTCTCCTATCCTCTACACTTAGCTGAGATTACACATGTTTACCTATGGGATGCCAGCAGAAGTTAAAAGTAGCATTCAACTAAAGAATAAAAATCAAGCAGGTTACTTAAAACACAATACACAGTAGAAAACATGGAAGGGAAAGGAAGTTGGAGTTAGCTTTATTTTTTTTCATCTATAAATTAGATTTTATTTTATTATTATTTTTTGTATATATATTTTTATTGGAGTTCGAGTTGCCAACATACAGTATCACACCCAATGCTCATCCCATCAAGTGCCCCCCTCAGTGCCAGTCACCAGTCACCCCATCCCCCCATCCACCTCCCCTTGAACCCTCTTGCACTGTTGGTGGGAATGTGATCTGGTACAGCCACTCTGGAAAACTGTATAGAGGTTCCTCAAAGAGTTAAATATAGAGCTATCCTATGACCCAGCAATTGCACTGCTGGGGATTTACCCCAAAGATGCAGATGCAGTGAAAAGCCGAGACACCTGCACCTCAATGTTTATAGCAGCCATGTCAACAATAGCCAAGCTGTGGAAGGAGCCTCGGTGTCTATCGAAAGATGAATGGATAAAGAAGATGTGGTCTATACATACAATAGAGTTCGCTTTAGATGATTATTCTTTTCTTCCCTGTGTATTCACTTTCACAGATAAACAACAAATCTTTATTGATTCTTTAATATCCAATTACTTTCCTAAGAAAGTGCTTCATACTTTTAAATACATAATATAGGGAAATTAGAACTCTGTTGATAAATGAGTTCAGAAGTCGCCCTGAAAAGGTTTGATTCACACAATTTTATATTTTTAAAGCCAAAATTTGGGGGTCTGTTATAGTTTATAACCACAGTGAAATTAGAGACTTATAATTACATGCCTACTGCCATAACTCATCTAAATGTTATGCCCAACTGGAGGCATTTAAATAAACCCACTCTGGAAGAAAGTACTCGAAGAAGGAACTGACTGACACATATTGGTTGATAGAGATGGTCTAAGGTGTTTATATCTGTATATTAAAAAATCAGCCAGACCAAATCAGATTATCTCATTAGCATACCTATGTTATATTTATACATATTTCATTAATATGTATACAGAGGTCAGTGAAAAGCTTCCATGTGGTCATTGATTAATTTCCTAGAGGAGGCAAAGATAAGTCCTGCAGCAATAGAAAGTGTCATTGACAGCATATTTTTTTGCATATTTCTTTTATTGGAGTTCGACTTGCCAAAATATAGTATAACACCCAGTGCTCATCCTGTCAGGCAGCATATTTTTCTAGGAAGTTATGGTAGTTAGAGATGAGACACTACCTCCCCCCCGCACACACACACACACATACACAAAATACAGCTCTGTAGCAAGCCAACCCTCATTTGAAAAGTTGTTGCTTCCTGGGTACAGAAACAGGGAAACAACTTAAACCCAACCAGAGAAAGAGAGGAAAGACATCTTGATCTCCTATAGGCCTTCATTTGATATGCTTGGGTTTGAGGCAGTGTCTGTTCCAAAGCAGAGACAGCCGGCCGGGCACTGCATGAGAGCACCCTTAATTCAGCTCACAGTAATCTCCTGCACAATTACCTCTCCTGAATGAAACCATCTTGGATATGGACAAAAGTATGGAGGACAGTGACTTAATTTTTTGATTAAAAAAAAGGAGCAAGCGAGAGAAAGAAAATGATTTATAATAAGTCCATGGGAACATTCTGTACCTATCTCTTTTCTGATTAGAGAGGTGGCATGGAGCCTGGCTCATTAGGCAGAAGTAATGAGCCAGTCTATATGCCATCTCTAATTAGAGAAAAGATACAGTAGGTACAACTGTACCTATAAATTGATAGAATAAAGACAAAAAATTATTTTAAAATACCCTTTCTCTTGTAGCACTCTGATGCCCAAATCTTAAGGGGAAAAGTGTAATAAAAACTAATAACAAATAAAATAACATTTGAAATAAACCCTTTTCCAGTGATACATTTTCTAAACAGAAGTTAAACTATTTTTACATAGTTTAAAAACAAATAATCATACTCAGGCCACACAGTCCTTTTGAAGCATTCATTCAACATTTAGTGTACTGAAGAAGAATAAAAGCAAGTCATTTAAACCCCACAGTGCATAGCGGACTAATTTATAGCACTATCGAATACTTTGAGCAACATTTGGTGCAATAAAACACTTTTAGAAGTACTAATGGGGATTAAATATTGAAATAAGGCTCACAAGATTTAATGTTTTATTAAGAAATCCTGCATACAGAATGCTTTATAAAATTCTCCAATACACTAATTACTCAAACCCAGTTTCTAAATATATAGTTACCTTCAATTACTTCTTCACGTGAGTGTAGTTTGATCGAGAAGCATATACAAATTAGTGTTATGTCTAGACATTTTGTCTTCTGATCTCTCAACAATTCTACAGAAAGATATTGTTACCTCAACTTATAAGAAAATAGATCTTAAAAGAGGTTAATAATAGTTGCCACTCACCGAACATTTACTATATGACAAGCAACATATTACACCCACATATGATCTCATATAATTCTTATTATATTCTTATGAATTATTTATTAAAACATCATTTCATAGATTTGAAGCTTGAGATTTACAAAGGATACATATATCGTCATTAAAGGCACACAACTGGATTAGATTCAAATCTAAGTTTTCTGACACCAGAGCTAGGAAATTTAACCACAGAATTTTAGAATATATTCTGAATATCAAAAAATACACATCTTTTTTTCTATAAACTAGATCATGTCTAGATAGCTCAAGCCATAGGGGAACAGAAATTGAAATTTTATGTTACCTCAAAATTAATAGCACCTATAAAAGCTACATGACAACTCCAAAGCCATGACCATTTATGCATTCATTGAAAGTATTTGAAAAAATAGAATGTTTACTGTATACAACTGACAGGATTGTGTAACTATTAGAATTAAAATTTAGCAAACTCACTGACCTTAATTAAGATCAATATAAAAATTGATGGTATTTCTGTATAACAGAAACAAAAATAAAAACGAAGTTCCAAAACAAGGCTAAGTATAATCACTCAAAAAAAGAACCAACAAACACATAGAACTAAGTCTTAAAAATGAGTGTGACTTCTGGACAGAAAATTAACAACATTACTGGGAGAAGTTAAGAGATACATTATATTCATGAATTGGAAGATCTGATATCACACCCATTGCTCATTTTCCCAAAATTGAGTTAATGACTTAAATCCCAGCAGAACTTTTGTGAAAATTGTAAAACTGCTTCTAAAATTCATATAAGAGCCAAGACAATAATGAAAGGAAAAAAGTTGGAAAATTAAATACTTCCAGATTTTAATATTTTTACAAAATTTAATATTTTACAAAATTACAATTATGAAAACTCAATATTTTGACTCAAGTATTAGCAAACAAATCATTGGAACAAAACAGAGAGGTCAGTAACAGACCCATCTTCATATATACAGGTTTATGATTTGTGACAGTTACCACTCATACAGGGTAGTGAAGAAATTATCTGTTTAATGAAAATTGTTCTATGTCAATTCAATATTCAGGTGAGAAATAAAAAATAAATCTTGACCCTTAAACCTCATAACACACCCAAAAATAAATTCAGATAAAAAACAGACCTAACTTTAGAGGTAAAATAATAACATTTCTAAATAAAATATAGAAAGAATAACTCCATGATATCAGGGTTTGAAAAGACTTGCTTAACAGGATGTGAAAAGTACTAAGTATAAAAAAAATTAGCAAATTGGACTTCAGTGAAATTAAGAACTTCTGTTGATCAAAGGTCCCATTGCATTTCGAACAACCACAATGTGCCAGATTCTGGAAAAATGCTAATACCTTTCATACATAGCCTTGTTTGATCCTTACAATGAAACTGTAATGTCATCATCATCATTTTAAATTTGGAGTAACTAAAAGAATACAAGAACACTAATTCAAAAGGAAACATGCACCCCTATGTTTAAGCAGCATTATTTACAATAGCCAATATATGAAAGCAACACAAGTGTCCATTGATCAATGAATGGATAAAGAAGATGTGATATATATAATATATATATATATGTATATATTATATATATATATATTAGGGTGGGAATTCTATATATATATATAGAGAGAGATGATAGATGTGAGATTATACATACATACATACATATACAACATACATATACACAAAATAGAAGACTTTTTAGCCATAAAAAAGAATGAAATCTTGCTATTTGCAATGATGTGGATGGAGCTATAGAATGCCATGCTAAGCAAAATGTATCAACCAGAAAAAGAAAAAATACCCTATTATTTCATTCATGTGGAATTTAAGAAACAAAACAAATAAGCAAAGGTAAGAAAAAAATAAGAGAGGAAGAGACAAATTAAGTAAACTCTTAATTATAGAGAACAAACTGATAGTTACCAGAGGGGAGGGCGTGGGGGGATGAGTTAAGTAGGTGATATGGATTAAGGAGTTAAGGAGCGTACTTATGATGAGCACCCAGTGATGTATGAAAGTGTTGAAGCACTGTATTGTATACCTGAAATTAATATGACGCTTTACGTTAACTAACTAGAATTAAACTAAAAACTTAAAAAATACATAAATTAAATAAATTTGAGGTTACTATATTTTAGAGTCATTGAAAAGTTGTTCCAAGTCCCATGGCTAGTGAGTGGAGATATGGGACTTGAATTCAAGCAGACCAAAGTGTGAGGTCTTAAGGAACTTTACAGACAATTGATCAAATGCATATGTAGGTACGCATATGTGTGTATATACTAGACAGAGATATAGAAACAGAAGTATATAATATTGACATATATAGTGATTTCTAGCAAATAACTGCTAATAATATTGGAATATTAGGAATAATCTAAATGCTCATCAATAGGAACTTGTTTTAAAGTTCTTGTTACAGCTACCCAATTGTGCACAATGCAGCCATTTTAAATGAGAAGGCATATTAACATGGAATGTTGTCCATAACATTTGGAGGGGAAGTATTTATTTTTAGAGGGCTCAGAGAAAGCATATGTATTATAATTTCATTTTTGGAAAATTATATTTATAACCACATCTCCAGTGATATGTAACAAAATACTGGAAGGGTATAAAAAAGTTAACTGTATCTATGAAGGTAGAAAAATGTAAAATATTTCCTATTTCATAGAGTTCTGTATTGTGTCTAATAGTTCCGTTTTTAAAGTGTAGGCAGTTTACAGATAATTGTGTTAATTATTTCGAGATAATTCTAAATTCAATTTCTGTTTTTATTCAGGATGTGGTGTATAATATCTTTGAAACCTATATGACCTGATTTCAGCGTGGGAAGATATGAACACCATAAATCCAGGTTATTATTGTTGAATATTATTTTTCAGTCCCTAATATTTTAAATTCTACTTTAAAAATCCAAACAAAAATATTGAGAAAATATAGTTTATGATATTGTTCTTATTTTGAAAATCTATCTTAATAGGTTACAGTTTAATTTTAAAGGATCCCTACTATAGCAGTTTGAATAGTGACCTCCAAAATGTATGTCCACTGGTACCTGGGACTGTGATCTTATTTGGAAATAGGGTCTTTGCATATGTAATGAAGGATCTGGAAGGAAAGCATATAGGATCCAGGTGTGCTTTATAGCTAACCACAGGGCTTCTCAAAAGAGAAGAGAAGGGAAGGGGACACAGAAGAGAAGGTCATGTGAACATGGAGGCGAAGATTGGGTCTGTGCTGCTACAAGCCACGGGACACTACGGATAGCCAGAAACCACCAGAAAAAGAGGCATACAACTGATTAGAACCTCCAGAAAAAAAATCAACATTGCCAATCCTTGATTTAAGATTTGTAGGCTCCAGAACTGTGGTAAGAGGATAAATTTCTACTTTATTAAGCTTCTACCCAGTTGCTGCTAATTTGTGGCAACAGTCCTAGAAAACAAATAAACCTAGATATTTTAATATATTATTTTTGACACTTTCTTTAGCAATAATGAAATTGGATAAAATAAAACATTCTCTGAAGCCAGAACCTTACCATTTAAACTCTGTCCTATTTGTGTAGTACCAGAGGCAAAATCTATTATTGAACCACTTAGAGTTCTTGCATCAAATGCTGTATTATCTTCCTCCAAACCATTGATGAAGAAACTGATTTTTGTCTGATGCACCTGCAAGAAATTATCACCATTATTATTTTAATTGCGTGAACTTGTATTTTATAATAACTACATTTCAGCAGTCTCTTTCAAGTGAACTCCCTGCTTCACTACTTTCTTCAGTTGGAAAGACTGAAAACAACTTATCTTCATGGTTCAATGATATATCTGTGTGTTTACACACCTAGATATAAACCTACATTTTATAGTTTTGTGCTGTGATATTATCTACCAGGGTATTCACAGGTTTACATAATTATTTGTCCCTTATATTTAAGCAGCTCTGACTGCCATGCCTTCATAACATTTTTGAGAATATTCTGTTCCTTTAGACACTGATTTAATTTGTTATAACCATATTTGGAAATAAACAGAAATGAATACAGAAGGTAGAAATATTCAAAACTCAATATACCATAAATGTATAACACATGGATACAATTCAATTTAAGTTACTAATACAAAATACTTCTTGTAAATATTTCCTTTATTAGTGTTGGTACCATAGTTGGTGATTTTCATCTGTACTTCTCCAATATGGAATATAAAAATCTGACAATAATATTCTAGGCTAATTAATTAAACAACTTAACAACACTCTACATCAGGGATCAACAAACTTTTTCTGTAAACAGGCAGAAAATAAGTATTGTTTATCTGCAAGCCAAGTGATTTGATTTTGTGGTACAAATGGTCCAGGTCACAACTGTTCAACTCTCTTATTAACAGGAAAGCAGCCTAAGACAAGACATACATGAACAAGCAAGGATGCGTTCCAGTGAAATTTTATTAAAACATTTGACCAACCAGATCTGTTCCATGAGTTGTGGCTAGATGACCCCTCAATTATACTATAATTGTGGAATTATGAAGTTATGAAGTTTTGTGTGCAGTGATACCTGAATAGCCAATTCAAACTCTTATGCAGACTACTTCGTGAATGGTATCTGTACAAACTCTTCAATGATTGCATATGTTTCTGAATAAACTGATCAGCTGTTGGACATCAACTTTACTCTCTACAGTCCTGTTCAAGTGCTTTTAACTTGAATGTAAAAGGAATTATTGGGCAGCCTGGGTGGCCCAGTGGTTTAGCGCCACCTTCGGCCCAGGGTGGGATCCTGGAGACCGGAGATCAAGTGCCATGTTGGGCTCTCTGCATGGATCCTGCTTCTCCTTCTTCCTGTGCCTCGGCCCCCCTCTCTCTCTCTCTCTCATGAATAAATAAAATCTTAAAAAAAAAAAAAAGGACTCTTTGGTGCTCTAGCAAAGGGGCTGAAAAGGCAAACAAAAAATGAGGTGGGACTGGGAATAGGGAAAAGAGAGAAAGAATGTGTGGCAGTCGAGAGGCTAGATGCTAACATTTTAATTAAAAATAAATCATGGTATTCAAAATGCTATTCTATTAAAACTTCCTCACAATAATTGATGGAAATAAATCATTCTCCAACATCTTTAGATCATTATGTGAGTGAGTGAGTGTCTCAAGAACACGGTTCAATAGCCCTCTCTCTCCAAAAAAACAAACAAACAAACAAACCAATCAACCGGTCTTGGGAGTTAACAACATAATTACTTGGTAATATTAATTCTTCCAAAAGTTACTCAATATTGCTTTTCTCCATACCATCCGATCTGCTTTTTTATTAAAACCACATACTTCTTTAAATCTACTGACCCCGTGTTATATTTGACTTAATTATAAAACAAAGCCTTGACATAAAGACCTAAGATCACACAGCAACTCCTTGTGAGCCTGCACATATACCTCTTGGCCGGGTAGTAGGGCTGCATTTTTTTTTTTTTTTGCATCCCATTTTTTACAGCCTGTTACTGTCATTTGCTGTTTGACTGTTATCATTATAAAAGATACAGGCTTTTCTACTTTGTTATTTGTAGCATTATCTCATGTTTTACAACATCTTTGTGCAACATGCAGGCACATGAAATATAACTAGTGAAAAGTTCTCGATGGTATTAATGCATAAAAAAGAATGTGGTTCCATCTCTACTGTCTTTACCCAGCCAAAAGCTGATGAACAGCCAATTTTCCTTTATCACATTAGCACAGCCATGAGGGAAACACATTTGTTCTAGTCAGCTACACTAAAGATACTATTACCAATCTAACATATACATGTTTTATATCAGCAGTATTCTCAGAGCATGAGAGAGCCAACAATATATTAACACTAGCATGACAGTTTATTTAAGAAAAGAAAATTGTCTCTGTAGAGGGACAGAAGTTAGAAATGTATGGCTAAAGCTCAGTGTCACTGGTCTAATAAAGGTAATAATTCTTAGGCTTTCTTTATAGCAGGTAACACTCCTGTGACAGATCCGTCATATCATTCAAATAAAAATGTTGTCTTTTACAAGTTTAAGTGCACCTTTATTTTGAGTCAGATAGAAAGCATGTTTTTGATTTTCTATATTCACTGTATTATATCTGTAGTCAAGAGTTCAGGACCTTCTTTTTTCTTCTTTTTTTTTTCCTTTCTTTTTTTTTCTTTTTTTATCAACTCATCACATATTTGCTTAGTAGAAGGATTCAGTGTCACTCGCAGTGAAGTCCAGAAGGATGTTTTCACTTTGTTGGTACTTACGAAATGATTAATGATGATCTCGAGCTACTCTCTTCTGTGGTCCCCTCCCCTATCAACCACCTTTCTATAAATGAGATTAAATCTTCTTTGGTGTTCTGCACCATGTTTTATATTCCAAGATTCTCTTAACTATTTTGCAATTCTGGTCGAGGGCCCCATCACACTGGAACCTTCGTGAAGACGAAGGTAGCTCTTTGCAATAGCTCATTCTGATGAGCCCCTTGCCAGTTATCTAGAGGAATAGGAATGCACGTGGTGGAATTTCTGATTTGTGAAAAGAAAGCCTTTGGCTCAAGTAAACTTCCCACCTATCTCATTTTCCACCCCTTGAGGATTAGAGGAGTTTGTATATGTTTATTGGTGTGGCTTAAAGGAACAGGTTGGCAAAACCAGTGGCAGCTGTAGAGAAGCATTAAATCCCCTCCTACCGAGGCTCAAAAACTACATTTGAAAGAAGATATAGGGGAGCAGGTCATACTTGACCTTCCATTCTTTAGGGGTTTTATATTTCACTTTGAAGATTTTTTTTTTTTTTTGGTCAAAATTGTGTCCCTGTGGTAGTCTGTACTCATTCCTTTGAGCACAAGACTGTATTAGTTGTTTTTTGATGTCGTTGTTGTTTTTTAAGTAGCATTCCTGACCATTTTCATTCCTGACTAGATGGGGCTATAATTCAATATTCCAGAAAGTCACACAATAGCTGAGAAGCTACTGAGAAAAAAAATACACTCAGGACCACCTAAACTAGAGTATCATCACTGTCAATCAGCTGTTCCACTGAAATGCCAAATCTTTATTGCTTTTCTGCTCCTGCTGAGGACCAACCGCCAAAAGAAAGTTCTGACTCGTGCTAGGAAATACGCAGGATACCTGTGCTAATTTCCTCACCAGAGAAATCATTTTCTTGTCGCCTATATTCTTCTAATTTCAATTTAATTCAATAAAGCATGAGCCCAGTACTCACACTGCCCCTATAAATTATACCCCCAAAATAAGGTCATAATCCTTTCCCCCATGGAGCTTGTATGTATGAATGATTTTAATATAGTGGATAGTGTTTGCATCACTATAAATGATGATGGTTATTTTGATTTAAGTATGGATTCAGCACCACTAATAAAGTATTGTTTTTTTTTCCAAAGAGTCACTTTGAGAAGTTATGCCTTAATCCACTCATACGTGGTATATCATATAATTTTGGACCTTTCCTGTGGGACTTGTCTTTTCAGAACCAACTTACAAGCCCCCCCCACCAGAAACACCAGTTTCATTAATTTAGTGGGTCTCATTTTAAAGCAAAACTATCTTAAGAAGTGTGAAAAATACCTTTTTAATAGATTTAATATAAAGTGATTTGGCAACGTATCTTGAGTTCAAATTCACCCTCCAAAAAAATGATGGTGGATAATACACATATAAAGATCATCATGCTGAATACAAAGAAATTCAAACAAAAAAGAAAACTGTGATATGTATCTGAAAGAAAACTTTGTGGAAGAAACATGCGTTGGACTTTCTAAAACAGAATTGCCCTGAAATAGAATTTCTATTTCTAGGTTAAAGAAAGCTTTGCAAAAAGGATTCTACTATTCCATCTATGAGGGTTTTTTTAAGCATAAGGAAGGCAATTTATTCTGAAAACAACATAAGATTATTTTAAAATATCATATGTATGTTTTATTCCCTTACCTGAGCACATGGAATGTCCCTCTTACTGCTTACTATTCAAAATCAAAGGTCCTCCGAAGTTTTTTTCCTCACTCATCTCACCTAATGTGATCTCAAACTAATCATCAAGGGCCAGCTTCATCTACTGGAGAAGGATCCTCACCGTCTGGGGATCACACAATGCTTAATTCTATTTCCATGTTTTGTCCAAGTTAATTCTATGGGAATAACCTTGCTACTGTCTTTCGCTTACTTAAAATTTTATTATTTTTCAAAACTTAAATATTTATTATTTGCAAAACATTTCTCAAATCTTGTTATCTTTCAATAATCCTTTCCAACTATTTCAGCATTATAAAAATGTTCACATTTATAGAAAAATCAGCAAGTTGTGCATTGAAATTTTTATGGCATTTCCTTTTTTTTTTTTTTTTTTTATCCTTAGGACAACCCAGGGAAGGTTTGTAATTGTATCTCTATTTTAAAGACAACAAAACTGAATCACAGACAATTGAAAACAGGAAGGTTACCTTATCCAAGGTCACGTAGAGAGGTTGGCTGGTTCCAGAGGCTGTGCTAACTGATTTTTATTAGTCAGTTATACCCAGTTAGCATTTCAAAGAACAGCCATCTCATGTGTCAGAGCCATCCGTGAGTCTATCTTGCTGCTAGAACTCCACACGGTGATGATTCTGGCTTCATGGCAAACACTTCCCACAAGAAGGGTAACAATCCCAATGAACTACACTTGTCATATTCCTGACACTGCGCCAAATGCTCCACTTACATTACCTCGTGGAGCTCTTGGGTTGCCCTTCTGCAGTGCTACTACCCCCCAAATGAGGACACTGAGGTTTTAGTGCTCCAGTGTCCCACTTTTGCAGACTTGGGGAACCTTTCATCTTTGAACAGCTTTTACTATTATCAATGATTAAGCTGAAAAATATCTGCTTATAACTTCAATGCGTGGGTCCCAGCTCTCACTATTCAAACAACACCACCATATCCGATCCCTTTTCCACGTGAGAGCTCACAGATGTAAAGAAAGACGTTCCTTTCCGTTAAGTGTTCCTCAGGATAAATGTGCTTCGTTTCTCTGGTGTTCTAAATATGACATGGGTTTGGGTCCCTCTCTGCTTAAAATGTGGCTCCGGAAATACTACAACCTCTACATGTGATTTGACTTGCCAAACTAAAACAGGATTATCACCTTACTATAATCCAAAATTGCACGCTAGATTTTTGGCAATGACATCACGCAGCTAAAACTGATACATTAAGTTGAGCTGACTACTCACTAAAATACTAAGTCTTTTCTTTCTTACATCACTGCTTAAACCACATCCAGCCCATCTTGCATTTATGCAGTTAGTTTCAGGGACCCAAGGATGGAAATTTATATTTATCCATGTTACATTTCATCTTGTTAGATTCAGCCCATTGCTCCAGGCTGTCAAAATCTTTTTGGACGCTATGTCTGTCATCAGTGTATTTACCATCCTCCAAGATTTGTGTCATTTGCAAATTTGATGAGCGTGCCCTAAGTGCTGGGCAGAAGCTCAATAAATACTAATTGATTGATTGACTAATTGATACTCCAAAAATAAAACCACCAACACAGTCTACACTGTTACAATTCTAAGCAATAAAGGCACCATTTTCTAACAGATAAATGTGTCATACAAGGACTCATCACCTTTGCAAAGTGACCTTGTTTACTAAAATGAATTTTTATATAATTATCAACACTCCCGTCTATTCAATATTCCTTATTGAGCCACATTTATACAAACAATATGAATGCAAGAGTTGAGGCAGTTATTCAGAGAAGGTTGATTTGGCAGAAATTAATCACTTGGGTTGCCCTCAAATATCTGGAATGTTCATGTGTTCCCACAACTAGCTTGATTTACCAAATAGCTGCTTATATTTTCATTCTCTTTGACCATATGAAAGGTTCTATAGGGAAATGATTCATATATAGATAAGTTCCTCAAAGATTTTTCTTGATTATTTTTTTCTACTTTTTATTTTCTATGAGCTCATATATTTTATTTCAACGCTTACTCCTCTCCTCTCCTCCCGTCCCATGCCTGTGCTCTACACACATATACTTTGGGTTTCTCTCCTGAGTAACTCAGACAAGCCAGACTCTTGAAGTTGTCTATGCTTCAACATATTACATTTACACTCTAGATAGGATGCTTTGGATTTGCTAGTCTCCCCTTCATATCTTCTAAAGTCCTCTGTATACTACAACCTCATACAAACATACCCCCAACTGAATCCATCTGTTAAAAATTTAACATAGGAGCATAAGTGGTTTTCTTCATCCTATCTTGACAGGATTTGAAACTCTCATGGCCACTTCCTCCCAAACTATTAAATTACTCTCTTTCTCTCTTAAAAACAACAAAAACAAACAAACAAACAAAATCAAAAACAAAAAACCCTATTAGCTTACACAGATATGTGATGGAAAATCTGCCAGTGGTCCAATTTACTGTTGATTTCCTAGAGCATGGGGATATAGCTAGCCCATTTTCTGTAGATACTGCCTAGGAACATTTCACGTACAATTCCACATTTAAGAATGCTTTCAGTGCACAGATGATCACACTATTCTACACTCTTAATTATCTTACTATCTCATCGGTTCCCTTTTCTGTTTTATCTATACAAAACTGATGACTTCCAAAAAGTAACTAGAATTAGCTCTAAAACATCCTAGTAACCAACCTTTCAGTATTTTATACCCTGAAATCTAGAAGTTATTTGTTATAACTAAAATTTCCTCTCCTGGGGCAGCCTGGGTGGCTCAGCGGTTTAGCGCTGCCTTCAGCCCAGGGCGTGATCCTGGAGACCCGGGATCGAGTCCCACGTCGGGCTCCCTGCATGGAGCCTGCTTCTCCCTCTGCCTGTGTCTCTGCCTCTCTCTCTCTCTCCTCTCTGTGTATTTAAATAAATAATAAAAAATCTTTAAAAAAATAAAATTAAATTTCCTCTCCTTAGAAGTAAGTCAACTTATTTTTTCTTGCATATTTAGGAAGGAAACCAATCATGACATCTTTCATTGAAAACCAGAGCTTTAAAAAAAAAAATAGCTTTTTTGAGACTGGTTCTGTTATTTGAATATTTAACAAGTACATTATGATAGGCTAAGTGTTATGTTACATATAATGGATATAGAAACCAGGTCTTTTCTACAAGGAGTTTACAATCTGTAATAGAAATGGGCCTATAAGAATACTTCCAACGCAAGGTGACAAATGCAATAAAATAAATATGAATAAAATGCTTAGGGACAAAGAAGAGAAACAGAAATAATCTTAGAATTCTACTTCTCAAATAATAGTTTCCCCTGTTTTGTGGGCAAGGATGTTGAGGTACAAATAAATAGAATAACTTGGTTAGAGTCTACAAATTGGTAGAATTTCTGGTATAACAGAGTATTTGTAGAAGTGGCATTCATTGTGATAAAAATAGACATGATTAAAAAATATACATATTAACACTGCTGACATATTTGCCATCTGTGTGTGCTTGCATGTGACACCAGTACAATGTTCTACATTTACTTGCATGATTTTTTCCATAAAGAACATTTTCATGTTTACCTAAAAAAAAAAAAAAAAAAAAAAAGAATTCTACTTCTCCAAATACTTCCCCATTTTTCTCTTTCCCACAATAGTGGTACTCCCCAGATGAATTGTCTGTCTCTATGTGCTTTATCCTGTGTTTCTTTTCTCATTCTCTCTGCAATACATTTTAATTAGTAGTGTTTTTTCTTAATTAGTAGTGTTTTTCTAATTGCTCCAAAAATGTCCTTTACAGATAAAAAAAATCCAGTCCAGAATCATATGTTGTATTTTGTTACCATGACTCTTAGGTCTTTGTTCTGGAATGATTCTTCCATCTTTCCTTGACTTTCATAATCTTAACATTATTGAAGACTATAGTTATTTTGTAGATTGCCTCTGAATTTGGGGCAGATGTTGTCTAATGTTGTCTAATATTTCCTCATATTAGGTGCAGATGATTCAGGGATCATTACATTTTGTTATGTGCTATATAATTTCTATTTGTTCCATTATTGATAACTTTAATCATATGAATAAACTAGTATGTCAGGCTTCTCCACTGTAAAAATACACAATCTCTCTTTGTAATTAATAATCATTTTGTGAGCAGATACTTAGAGACTGTATAAAAATCCTTTTTCTAATAAATCTTTCATTGTTTACATTTATTTCTGTATAGGCTCTTGAATCTGTATGTTATTCAGCAGGATATAATACTCCCAATATGTATTTCAGTGCTCAAGTTTTCCATGTTGAGACAGTGGAGAACTCATGAAGAAGGACTCTATATCATATTGACATGTTCTAATAATTTTTTAAGCATCCTCTTGCTTTCTGACACAAAATATTCCAGGATCATCTATACTTCCCTGCCCTGGAATCAGCCATTTCTCCAATAAATTCTGGTTTCCTTTCTTTTTTTTAAGATTTTATTTATTTATTTGACAGAAAGAGAGAGAGAGCACAAACAGGAGGTGTGGCAGGCAGAGGGAGAGGGAGAAACAGATTACCTGCAGAGCCCGATGCAGGACTTGAACCCAACACCTTGGGATCATGACCTGAGCTGAAGGCAGTTGCTTAACCAACTAAGCCACCCAGGAGCCCCTCTTTTTTTTTTTAAGATTTTATTTACTTATTTGAAAGAGAGAGGGTGAGTGAGTGCAAGAGAGCACAAACAGGGGGAGGGCCGGAGGGAGAGGGAGAAGCAGGCTCCCCATTGAGTAGGAAGTCCAACATAGGGCTTGATCCCAGGACTTCAGGATCATAACTAGAGCTGAAGGCAGACACTTAACTGACTGAGCCACCCAGGTGCCCCAAAATTCTAGTTTCTTAAGTGATGAGTGACTTTGAGGGACAAGATCATCGTTAAGTATACTCATGCTGTTCGGATGCTATTCTCGAAGACCTTCCCTCTTCCTCTCAGTGGAGAAAAGTAGGGAATATGAAGATAAAGATAGATAGATGATAGATAGATAGATAGATAGATAGATAGATAGATAGATAGATGATAGATAGATATTAGATATTAGATATTAGATATTCATACATACACTTTTATTTCTATATTGGTTCTACATCTATGTATATATACTTGCAACACACACACACTCACATGAAATGATATTACACTGATAAATTCAATTGTAATCTACCACCCTAGGATTTATTCTAATTTTCTCTCATTCCATTTTGTAACTCCTTTCTCCGAAAGAGAGAAACCTGTCTCCCTTCAACCTCACATGTATACTTATTTGATGAATTATCTTGTACATCACTAATATCCAGGTGTCATGGCACCCATGTCCCCAAACACAGGTTTGTTTATCACACTCAGGTCCTGACATCTGTCCCAGGCTACTCCATTAAAGCATTCCTCCAGCCACTCAAGCTCTAACACTACAACATTTTTGTGCATGCCACATCATCACAACTCCCTTATCATGGTCACCGATGATTTCCATGAGGCTAAAAACAAATAGTAAATTCCCAGGTGTCATCATCTTATTTGGACCATCAGCAGCATTTGACAGAGCTGATCATTTCCGCCTCCTTGAAACACATATGCCATTTGGCTGCAAGTACATCAAGCCCACTTAATTTCTTCTTACCCCTCAGGCTGAATTTCTCAATCTCCTTTGCTAGGACCCTCTTTTTTGGATCTATAAATATAGAAGTGCCCCAAGACTCAGTCCTTATACCTCTGGTTGCTGTGTATATAAATAGTTCCTTGATATCACCATCTATCTCAATGCTTTAAGTAGCATCATTAGGTTAATTAACTCCTAAGTGATTATCTCTATCTCACACTTCTAATCTAGACCCTCTACATCTATCTTTCTATCAACATCTCTTCTTTGAAGTCCATCAAGCATTTCAAATCTAAATGTTCCACAATGGAACTCTGCTCTTATACCCCAAAATGCTTCTTCCACAGCTTTCCTCACCTTGGAACATTGCAACTCTTTTCTTCCAGTTGTTTGGCTCCAAATCCTTGGAGTCCCCCTTGACTCATCTCTTTTTCCCTCATGCCTTTCAACTATTCCAGCAAACCCATAGATTCTACTTCCACACTATAACTACAATCCACTGCTCAGCACTCCTCTTCTCCTCTTGCTGCAACTCTGGCCCAAACTGCCACCACCACTCCTCCCCAAGATTTTTGCAGTGGCCTTCCTGATTTGGTACAAGCTCCCCTGTGGTATAATCTCAAGACAGCAACCCAAGGATTCTTGCTAAAACAAAAGCAGATTGTACCACTCTTCTGCAAATGTACCTTCAACAAGTTCTTAACCCGTGTAAAAGTTAAAGTTCTACAAAGCCTTACCCAATCTGGCTCCTTTACAGCTCCCTGGCTTTTTTCTTTTAGCATGTTCCTGTGTTCTCTGTAGCTACATTGACCTCTTCAAACATTCATACATTCCAGGCATGTATTTTCCTTAGTCTCTGCATTTTCTTTTCTCTCTAATTAACATTATTCCTACAGACACCTGCTGGCTTATTTGCTCATCTTTTTCAGATATTTCTTCAAATGTCATGTTAGTAAACCTTTCCAAGCTACCCTATCTAGAAAAGTAGTTCCTAGTCCATCCTAACTACCTTCCTATAGGATTATCCTCTCTATCCACAGCTAACTTGCATATTTTATTTACTTTTCTTTTTAGCATTAGTCTCCTCTCCAAGTTTATATTATAAACTCCAAGAAGAGATTTTGTTTGTTTCTTTTTGCTATTTTATTCACTGCTGTTCCCTCATTCCCCAGAACGGTGACTAGCAACGACCGGGTACCCATTAATTTTTCATTAAACGAATGAAACCTCCTCTAAAGTAACTCTTGAAGGATTAATGGGAATTAATTTATACTTAGCAAACTACAAAGTGGTAGAGAATAGGAAAGAAGTGAGTTGTAGGAAGAGAAAAACACAAGAAACAAGAAAATGTAGAGTCTTAGAAGTTACCCCAAGCCTTCTACTTATGCTGATTTAGCTCCATTCTTTAAACTTTTCTTCCTTTTAATGTGTTGAATTGAAAATCACCTTTCTCACTTTTCCTTAAATAAATATCTTTTCCAGTTTTTAAAATCTCTTTAAATTGTAATGTTAAAGTTACATATCACTAAGTCAAATTATGTCTGAAAGAGAATAATAAAAATGGTGAAGATCAGATTTCTGTTTATACTTTCAGGGAATAAGCCAAAGCCCTGCCAAGAGATCCAAGAGATGTGAACTCACTCCTGACCCGAAGTCAGGAGGGCCATCAATCAAACCCTCAACATGTGGACAGATATATAGGAAATCATTTCTGTCTACAGTCCCAAACTAAACTTCATGCCAGTACTTAATTGACATCTTAAAGATCCTGAGCAGTAATTTATAAGTTGAAATGGAGTCCCACCATATGCACAAAACATCAGTAACCATGCCCACTTATACTATGCATAGGTTACTCCTACTAATATCTCCAATAAGAGTAGAATCATCCATGAAATAATGAATGGATCATTAATTTTACATTCTTCAAATACATGCTTTTTCCTAAGAGCTACCTATCCTCTAGGCTTTGTGTTCCCTTAATTTTTTGTTGTTCTTCTCTTAAATATTTTTAGCAGCTCCAATGATACTCAGAAAAATTTATTAAAAATCAGTCTCATAAGCTAAATGAAGAAGAACCCCACCCCATCAGGCTCTCCACAAGGAGCCTGCTTCTCCCTCTGCCTATGTCTCTACCTCCCTCTGTGTGTCTCAAATAAATAAATAAATAAATAAATAAATAAATAAATAAATAAATAAAATCTTTAAAAAAATAAATTAAATGAAGAAGAGCCATTTTTGACCAAAGGAAAAAATATGAATCTCTTTATCCTTCTTTAAGAACTGTATCATAAAATTGGATGTGAATTGCTTTGTCTTTAAAGACATTCTAAAAAAAAAAGAAATGCTAGAATTGAGAATAGTCTTCATAGTGACCCTTGTTTAAAAGGTGGTGCTTTCTGCCCTGAAGCTGGTATGAGAGTAATTGTCTAAGCAATCTTTTCCTCAATCATTAATGGAGAAGCCCACACATTTAATTTGGTTTAGAACAAAAAAAAAAAAAAAAAAAAAGACACAGCCAATAGGCATTCTTTTAAGGTAAGAATTATATCAGCCCTAAAGACAAAAGTAGCTATTTGTGGGTCAAATGCAAAACATTCAGCAGTTTCTTTTACTCCCCACCCCAAACCTTGACAACAACAATAACAAACTCCAGAGATAATCTCATCCATTTGGGCACAATAAATGTATATTGTTATTATCATCTGAAGAACCTCATGCTAATAATTGGATGACCAGATTCAGGTAGCACTCTTGAAAATAATATTAATTTTGTCTTTTTGTAATTCATATTTATTCAGTTCCATTCTTACATATTTTTCCCAAGCCATTTTCCCCCAAGGAAGCAGGAGCTGTCAATAAAGATCTGTAAATTTAGTGGGGCTGTGTATTTAGAATAGTTCATCTCTTCTTGAAAAGCCTGGGTGAGCCTTCTCCAAAGTGGCAGGCCTCCCAAGTGTGAGGTTCAAAATAAAGATATTGTGTGGAGGGAAATATTTGTGTGCTGATTTTACTTATTAAAAAGAAAAATGAAGTTATAATTGTTTTTAGTATATCTTTAAAAATGGTGAATCAAGGTGGATTTTAAAAGGTGAAGAAATTAAAAGATCGGAGTGCAAATTATGAGGCTTCTAATATCTACTGTAGAAAAACTCAACAGAGGATCCAAAGTCTCTCACATAACACTTGTGTCCAGGATATTTCTCTGGGGCCTTGAACCTCCTAATATCTGTAACATTTATAGATTAAGGTTAACTTCCTACCCTGCTAAGTATAATTAGGTAGTAGTTTACCTCTACTTCCTACAAACTTGCCTTTGAGTTATAACATTCAAATACTCTATTTAAGTTGAGATTTTAGGACTTGAGCCTTTTTCTAGCACAGGTGGTCGAGATGAAGGAATGTAGGACTAGCTGAGTCTTTATTTTTACCGAGATCTCAGCTTAAATATTACCACCTTGGAGAGACTTTTAATATCTAAGCAGGCCCAAATAATCACTAAATAACTTGCTATCATGTTATACTATTATAATTCTCTAGATATTACTTTTCTCTCAATATATTTCTTGTTTAGTTTTTCTCTCCTCCACCCATCCCTCAATAAATATGTGTTTGTGTGTGTGTGTGTACTCACACACACACGATAACATCAGCTCTGATCATTTCACTACATTCATCCTAGCTCAAGGACATCTTGACTCAAAGACTTTCCTTTCATGATTCTAACATAACGTTTTCCATACATGGTCTTTCCCCCATCCATTCTCTGTTTTCATCTCTAATAGTCCTATGGGGAGGGGGGGTGTCGCCTCTGTCTGTGGACATGACCCTTTTCACTCTAGACCAGATCCAATAACTTGAAGCAAGTGTAGGTGTGCTGTAAAACCCCTTTTCTTGGCATGAGGATTCCCTTTCATCCTTGTGGCATCAGCCTGCATCCTTATGGCCTAGGACCCACACCCTGTGCTCCAAGCTGAAGTCTGATGGCTCGTGATAGAGAAGAGCATAGGAAGCCAACCCAGATTGTCACTGCAAGTACTCTTTGCCAAGTCATGTCCCTGGCAGTCTGTCATATGTCTTACTTACACTACCCATGACACAGTGCTCTCCTCTGCCACAACTTTTCCCGCCTGTGTGTATTTTGGGCTGTGCTTTCTTCTGCCAATCTAATCTCATCTGCTTTCTACTTTCATAGATTCTTAAATGTCACAATAATCTAACAATCTAAAAATCTTTTCTGTAACTTACAATAGTAACATTTTTGATTGGCTGCTGTTACATTTAAGTGAGTTAAAACTGGAAATCCCTTTCTCTAGCAAAAAACAGCAAAGACCTTACAAACTAACTGTAAGACATGCATATAGGTACTGCCTAAGTACCTTATTCATAATGCACTTGAGATCTTCTCAAAATTTCACTTTACCATTAGGCTTTCACACTACTCGGAATCAGTGTCTAAGTCATTTATACCATTAGACCAGCTAGATGACAGCAAGTTGTCAACAGATTTCTCAAGGATTTCTCTGAGGAACTAGAGACTTACAAGGGGGAGAAAGTGTCATTCCATCTGAATCCAACCATTACACCAATTGACCTGAAAGCTAGAAAGGTTCTATTTCTCTAAGGAAAATAAAACAATTGGAAAGCTTGAGTATCCAATCAAACAAATTACATTTACCTCCCTGGAGGACTACACCACTTGTGCTCTAACCAGAGTTTAGAAGGAATATATATTTTAATGGACAAGCTTAGCACAGGATACTGCAAAGAACAGAAAACAGAATTAATAAAACTGATAATTGTTTATCATATCAATTATCATAAAACTGCATGAACCAATAAGCCATACAGGCATAAAAACGCAATTTTATTTGAAATAACGTTTTATTTGAATTTAAATCTAACCACGGTCATTTAAAACTAGTATTTATGGAATTAAGGGGGAAATTGGTAAGAATTCCAGTTTTATTCTGAATTTTCATTAACGATCTGCAAGAGGAGTTTGCTAATGAAATACACAAATGGCACTAACTTGATAGGTATTGCAAAAAGTCACTGAGAAACAACTAAAAGAAAATGTAAGAGGTTGGATATTGGGTAGGATCTGAGTACAAGATTTAAATGGAAGGTCATTCCGAACACACATTTCAAATAACATCTCTTTCCAAGTAGCTAAAAATGCATATGTGTTACTATCACTACCTTGTGTTTACTGGGAAGCCACACGGTCCCAGACACAAGGGAGAATGTAGAGCCAGAATCATGAGAAAATCAGAGGTCAGAAATGTTAAATGCAGAGGAAAAAAAGTTCTACAGAATGTGAGAGAAAGCAGTGTTTCTGTCGTTTTTTCCTTGATACGAAAAGTTAAGAAAATGCGTTAGTTTGAAGGAAATTCTAGTTATCCCCTGTGCTGTGACAGTTAATAAACGCAAAAGAGGAGCACATTTGTGGAGAGAAAATGATATCGTTGAATTCATCAAAAGACAAAATAGGAGAGAAGAAAAAAGACAATATCACTAATTTAGTCACAGTTGTTCAATTGATAGAAGAGGATACTAAGCCATGCAATCATCATTGTTGGAAAACTATAAAGTGATCACCATCATGGGAAAGAGAATTTTGTATAGGATAAAAAAAGAGGATTATACATAATTTAGCAAAGTTGTAAACGCTCATTCATCATTTAAAAAATACCCTAGGCTTCTCATTCCATGGCATTTTCCTCAATAGCATCATTCTTTATCAAACTCACCCAATTTCCTTTGTTTATATATTTATTTTTAGTAAACATCAACCATGCAACAAGACATTTTGCTGTTCTTGACACATACAAATGAATAAGGTATTTGTCATTGGAGACACAAACCCTGCCTAATGCCAAATTTTCCTATACATGTCTAATAAAATCTACCTATATGAAAAATATCACACAACCAATACATTTTTTATTAAAAAAAATCAATGCTATAGGAGCAGATAGGAGAAAAGGAGAAGGAATAGTAGAGTGTTTGTTTTTTTTTTTTATAAAGGAAGTTGCATTTGTGCTGTTTCAATTGTCATTGAAATATGTTTACAAGAAACCTGGGGGTTCATAGGGAGAGGAAAAGTAAAAGGCAGGAGAAACTGAGTGAAGGCAGGATGAACAACTTGGATGAAGACCACGAAATACATGGTTTTCAGAGACTCAGAAAACAGTGTGGCTAAAACTCAAGTACACAGAAGGACAATGAGACAACCGACATACAGCCTAACAAATTTTGAAGATTCTTGAAAGCTTTGCTAAGTAAAGGAGAATTCATTCTCTGGAGTTTAAGTGACAGTGAGCATGTGGTTCATTTAAACAAAAGAGGTATGGAACCACATTTGTATTTTAGAAAGAAAATGATTTTCAATATAGAGGTTGTTTGGGAGACAGAAATAATGGAAAATACTGGAGAGGGAAGTGGGAAGGGAAGAGTCATAAATGGATTGCAATGCACAAAGGAAAAGTTCATGAAGGCTCTTTCCTTTCTTCTAGATCTTACTTGCAAGCTATGCTGTAAAGAACATTATTCAAAACTTGACTGTTTTTCATCTTAATGGTTCTTCATCTTAATGAAATCCTCTCAAAGTTTCAATTAATTTTGTCTTTCCTTTAGTTTTCTCTTGCTACATATTCAACTAGTTAATACCACTTATCTGTATTATTGTCCTGTTTTCCAAATCTCTTTATTCTAACACTGGATGATGACATCCATTCAAAAAATATTTATTGAGAATTGACCACACTGAGACATGATGGCAAGCCCTGAAGGAAACAACAATAAAGATGGTAGCTTCCTTGACCTAAAGGTCTATGGTTAGCGGATACATTATAAACACTGAGTTACTTTGTACAAAGGAGAGAATGTTACAAGGCATAGAGGATCCAGATGGTACACATTTTTTGTCTATGAATATAATAGGATACAATTTAGAAAAGACAAAAATTCAAAAATACAAATATCAGAACACTTGTAAAACTAATATCAACTTGATAAAGAAGTTGGTTATGAGGAAAATGGTTAAAGGCTAATCTCACAATACCTAAATTTGGTTTTCCTAAGCTAAAAAGGAATAGACTATGGAGTAATGGCATTGCCATTTTGTCAGTCAAAACAAACTTTGCAATCCCTTTTTCACATTTTACTTTCCATTTCTCATTTCACAACTTAGTATTATATGGCTGACATGATGGGAAACATCTTCAATATAGATCAAATTTTTCCACAAGGGATATTCTACGCCAATTAAACTACCCAAGACCAAAATGGTGGGATTTAGATCATTTTCTCCAGATGCTGAACATTTTATAATTATTAGACAAGAAGATTTGAGGTATAAAAGTTGCTTTAGTATAGTACATAGTCTCCAGGTAGGCCAAAATGCTTCACAAATTAATGAGGTAGATATTGGCTATGTAGTGACTTCAGTAGGCAAACACAGAATCTATTAAGTACTCAATAATACCCTTTACAGATCCTCAAACGTTAAAATCTATTTTAAAGCAACACTTCCAAAATGTGTCACAGGGTCTTTAATGCTCTGTGCCACCAGAGACAGAAATAAAGGACCTTATTTTAACATTTAACCTGAAAGGACATTTTAACCCTCCTGCCCTCTTTCTTCCCTTCCCCCATTATTACACTGTCTGAATTAGGTATGAGGCAAAATTCTGGTATGGGAATTCAACTCAAATATCTCGTTGAATAGCATCAGGTTCTCCTGACCCTCTAACCTTCTCTTTTGTCTGAATCTCTTGAGAATCAAGCATGTCACAGAGCAACTAGCTTCGCCTTGAATAGCATTATTGGAAAGGGGGAAAAAGTCTTTGCCCAAGACTGACAACATTCTGTCATGATCCAGTCCCCTAGCTATTTAAAATGAAAAACAACTAATGTCTAGAAATGTAACTCAGTGAGTTTAAGTATGACCATTATTCTTGCAAAAAAAAAAAAAAATCTAGCTCTCATGTACAGCAAGGATGTCCAAAGGGTGTCTCCAAATAGAGAAGTCAATGAAACAACCTTATGGCAAGGAATAATACCTTTTCTACAAATGGGATTGTTTTAATGTTTTCCCTTCTCTGGGGCTCACTTCTAAGGCCAATGTAAAGGATCCCCTCCTTAAGGATCTTATCTTTCCCTGAAAATTCACTAATTTTGTGTGTTTGGGTTATGTTGCTTTCCCGTTGTTGCTGCCAGTGACCAACTAATTTTGTTTTTGTAGTTTTTCAAGAATTCCTTTCCATTCCTTATATATTAATATTTTGACTTAAAATGGAAATTGCAAACACACAAAGGAATTAAGACTCGGAAGAGGAGTTTTTATTGTGAACATAGTGAACAAGAAAACATACCACTTTTAACATAAAAGCAGCTTTCTACACATGTCATGAGGCATTTGCACAGGTCCTTGTTCTCAGTCAGACCCAAATGCAAATGCCATGTTAACAGAGAGAGAAATCAAAGAATGACATTGGAGGACAAGCCAGAGCTACAATTTATCTGCATAACGCTCGACAGTCCAATGGCAACTTCTAAGCTGCTGACACCACTTGCTGAAGCTCCTGCCAAGGAAACTCCTGCTGCTTTTTCTGTGAGGAAATTCCTGCCTTTTGTAACTTATTATGCAAGTCCTTCCCTGCCTCCCAACAGATATTCTTCAAACAATCAAAGGGATATTGAAACTACTATATTTAAAGGCAAATCAATTTTAATTTCATATGACAAATTTTCACAAAGCTATCTAAATTTGCAGGACAAGGATAAGAATGTGAAAAGTAGCCAAATAAAACAATTAACAGGAACTGAGGGTCCCTTTTTTTGAGCATCTAGTGTAAGTGAAAAGAGAGAAAAGTTCTGGGATGAAACTGACCAGTTTGTAATTGAGTGCTTTCATAGAGAATCTTTAAATCCCAAATCTTCCCAGTCTACCAATTCCCACATACATAATATTGGGACCAAATCAATCAATCAATCAATCAATCAATAAAATCTTTGTGAATACCATCTAAGTTGTAAATAAATGAATATTATCATTTACTCATCTCCTTCTGTTTTGAATTTCATCTGTTATCTACAATATAGAGGAAAAACAAATGACTTTTTTGAAGGAAATAAGCAAGTAGTGTTTCTATGATAAAAATCTTCATCCAAGTTAACCCAACATGCTTCTACCAATAGAGTATAATTCTGCACATCCAACTATTTACATAGCATTTCCTCAAGGAATAAATTTATGAACCAGAATATTTCTAATTATAATAAAAACAATTTTTAAACTTGAATCTTGTACATAAGCAGGAGTAACTTGTTAATCTGATAGAAACTTTTTAACCTGCTCTCTTTTCTCCACTATACACTCTCCATTAACTTCTAAAAGACAAGATTACATGCTGACAAGATTTATAGCTAATGGAACAGAAAGTAAATGCACACCTTAAATAATTGGCCTATTTTCTTCCATACAAATACTAGTCACATCCCTAATGAGGAAAGTATGATATTTCTAAATGCACTACAGTCTTGCCTCAAACACATTTTTAGTTACCAGAGAATAGTTTTTCTATACATTCTCCCTCCAGAACCATTGGGAATGATTTAGTTTTTATTTTAAAATATAGCCAAGCATTTCCACTAATGCTCAGGTATCGGGTGGACAAAATAATAGTGACTTACATTTACATCTTGCTTCTCAACTGTCAGTACATTTACTAGCTGTCAGTAAAAGAGAAAAATAAAAAATTGACTGTCAAGTTTAAAAAAGAGTAAGAAAGAGAAAGTATAGCAGGAAATGTGGAGGAAATAATTTTGAAAAATATTTTACCTACTTCAGCATGAGTTTTTCTCCTGTGTGAAACGTATAACTACATAATTTGAATTGTTTGATGTGTTAAAATCGCAGATTCTAGAAAAGATGGAAATGCATGAGTAAAACATGTTTGCTTTGCAATCACTGTTTCCAAGCTAGGTTGAGGCTGATGCAAACACAGCTGCCATTCACCTAGTTAAATAAAGGGATTCCAGAGCTTTGCAGTGTTATTTGTATAGAACAGGAGACTTAGGCTCAGATTATTAGATCTATGTGTCCCTTAAATTTCCCAATCAGAATCTTAATGAATTTAGCTGAAAAGTTGAGAATGGAATAACACAATGAAGAATGAATTCACACCATAACTCGACCTTTTCCCAAACAAAACCCCCCAGGTCTTAATTATTTTACCACCCTAAACATTAAGAAAAGGCAGGAATCTTTTTATCTTATAGTATATGGGATCATAGGTATTTTATAGTTCAATGGAAATATTGTAGATATGCTCCTCAAATTATATGTGGCTTTTAAAGAGCTAAATGTTCCCAAAATGGATACTTCTGTACCTAAGCTTTGAAGAGAACTCACAGGCCTAAGTAACAGAAAATGAAGGAATAATGATATGGCAAATAAACGTGGAGATGTTCTCTTGGTATCCATAATCATACACCCGACTTCCAAGATTTTAAGTTTTTTCAAGTTGTAAAATATCTCCCATTATGTGAGAATTTTCCAGCTAGCATGTTGCAATCACTCATCAAGGAGACCCTTTACAACTTATCATTACTCATCTGATTTAATAAAATTAAAACTGGATGACTGTAAGTTATTCTTATTAAAATAATGAAATGGAATCATTACAGCATTCTGTCCAGAGATAACAAGTGGACGGACGAGAACATCAGCTGTGAATATATTTAAATATAGATTTACACATGCAGTATTAGGGAAGGGAAAAACAGGATATGAAATAAACATTAGGCATCAACTCTAAGCTCACTGTCAAGAGTACGCCCAGGCTTCTAACCACAGAGTTCAGCTGAAGGTAACTATCTGTCAAATGTAATCTGAGCAAGTGAATATGCTTAAGCTGGTGCTATGAATCAACCAAAATTGCTTTGGTCTTATTGACATTCAATTGCAAGAAGTTGCAGCTCATCCAGTCCAATAGACAGTCTGACAACACCAAGAGTGCTTCCAGTGACAGAAAGCTTTAAATATAGATGCAACTATCATCAAAATACACATGGAACTAAACTTTATGATCCTTCACAGCATCTTTTGAAACTGGTCAGTCAGTCATCAACTGGTCATAGAAGCCCCCAAGATCTCATCTCATTGCTCTAACAGCTGCCAGCTTGCTCAGTTAACAAGCCATTATTAACCTTTTAAAAAAATAATGAATATAGATTTGATTGACAGGTGAAGTCCTCCTGGATTAGGATAAGAGTTTCTGTTGCATTGTGCTTAACTCCACCTCTTCACTTTGCAGATCTGCCTTTTATCTTTTCTACCATTTGAGACTTGCCTCCAATACATCTTAATAAATAATAACCAAGCATGCATGAAGAAATCCAGAGGGTCAATTTTAGACAATGCCTTGCAGATCTTTTTTGACATGTATTGAGTTTGCATAAGCACTGCATTATACCAACAAGAGAACTAAGGTGAGGGAGGTTAACTGGCTTGCTTAGAGTTGTTTCCCCCTGGGCACTGTGACCTCTCAAGCAGATTCCGCGGTGCCCATCTGCTTTTGTTTCAGGTCTGCATCCTATATTGAACAAACTTTCTAGCTATTCTTTTTTTGTCTGTGCATATTGTCAACCAAGAAAAATGTGTTGAGCTTCAAACTGCTTGTGACACTATACTCAGCTCTGTTAAATATTCTCAATCATTCCATGCCTCAGTTGCCTTATCTGTACCTTCTTCATCGGCTAGTTCATAAAACCATATGAACTATACACTTAAAACCTTTGACTCAGCAAGAACCCAATGGATATAATTCAGGTGGATTGATTTATTTTTAAATTTTAAAAGTTATATAATTACTGTTCTGTCCCTCAAAGAGCTTATAGTCTAAGAGAAATTGCACTAAGGACAAGTCTTTAAAGGATATAAGGACAAGTGTATAACTTTCTACATTATATATATATCTCCAGAATGTAGCAGCTTCCTGAACTCTCATGCTAGCTCTTTTCTTTAGCAACCTGCTTCTTCTCTTGGGGAATCTCTAATTACTTCCCTCAGGACATGCCTTGAACTATGAAGTTACATGAAAATAAACTGTGATGCAATGTTCACTTTTAAAAAAGGAAAGGATGGAAAAAATAGTATTATAGCAAAATTATTGGGGGCATTGGTTGAATTTGTCTTTTTTCTTATTTACTTTCTAAGTATTCTAAAAATGTGAGTTCTATAACTTTTATGACTTTTTAAATCTTATTTTATTCAAAAATGATCTTCCAAAAATTCAACCTAGCCTCACAATGATTTGTTTCTATTCTCCCTCTTGAGGATAGAGGGCATGAATTCACTATCTTCAGTAACCTCAAGACCTCTTTAAAGGCGCTGTGTACATAATAGATACTTAGGGTCTTTTTTTCTCATGAAGGTAAAATACTTTAAGCAAGAGGATTTGACTGTTTACCAGGCAGGAGACCACAGAGATTCTTTGCAACTTATTACATATAGTAACAAAAGACGCATTTGTCAATCCTGACTTCAACACATGATCTCTCATAAAACATAACTGTGGACTTGCTCTAGTAAGCTACCATTGTGTCACCAAAGAATACTGTGTCACAAAAGACCCTTCTGTATATAGTAAAGAATAAACTCCCTCGAAACCTTATTTTCATATTTTAAAAATAGTATCTACCAGCAAACATTTACATTGAAAATTTAATCAATTTATGAAAATACTAAAATGAATATACAAAATAAAGGTCATAAGAATTCAATAAGATTCATAAGCCAAACTTGCATTCTAGGGGCTGACGAGATAGGCTAAATAGGATTTAACATCTAAACGTTTATTTCTTCCAGTTTTTTTTTTAAGATTGTATTTATTTATTTGGCAGAAAGAGTGAGACAGCACAAGCAGAGGGATTAGCAGAGAGAGAGGGAGAAGCAGGCTCCCCACTTAGCAGGGAGCTCCATCCCAGGACCCTGAAATTATGACTTGAGCTGAAAGCAGACACTTTAGCGACTGAACCACTCAGGCACCCCTTTCTAGGTGTTTTAGAACCTAGGAACCTCTGGTTATTTCTCACATGGCTTCTTAATTATTTTTTGGTCAGAAAACATCAATTTTGATTATTTCTTTTTCTTATACGGAAAATGGCAGGCAGAAATATTATTAATAGATTAATGTTTATAAAAACCTTGAAAAATTTAAAAGGATAATACAGGTCTTTTGATTCTGACCAAGATGGAGTAAGCCCACTTCAACCTATCTCGCCCTGCCAATTACAACTAAAAACTCTGAATAAAATCTAAAAAGCAACTACCCGAGTGTTTGGAAAAATGAACCAAAGCAAACAGATTGTTCAAGGAAATCAAAACCTGGATAATTAAAAATTTCTTTTTTTTTTAAATGTTTTATTTTTTTTTTTAATTTTTATTTATTTATGATAGTTACAGAGAGAGAGAGAGGGAGGCAGAGACACAGGCAGAGGGAGAAGCAGGCTCCATGCACCAGGAGCCCGATGTGGGATTCGATCCCAGGTCTCCAGGATCGCGCCCTAGGCCAAAGACAGGCACCAAACCGCTGCGCCACCCAGGGATCCCTAATTAAAAATTTCTAATCTGTAAAAGATACTGTTGAAAAAATGAGAAGACAAGCTACAGACTGGAAGAGTATTTGCAAAACAAATAACAAAGCGTTTGTATGCAGAATACATAAAAGGCCACTGAAGCTCCATAATAAGAAAACAAAAAACAGAATTTTTTTATTTTTTTAAAGATTTTATTTATTTACTCATGAGAAACTCAGAGACACAGGCAGAGGGAGAAGCAGGCTCCCTGCCGGGAGCCCAATGTGGGACTCGATCTCGGGACTCCAGGATCACGCCCTGGGCCAAAGGCAGGCGCTAAACCACTGAGCCACCCAGGGATTCCAAAGAACAGAGTATTTTTAAGTGGGAAGGTTTGAACAAACATTTCACCACAAAGACGCATGGAGGACAAATAAATGCCAGAGATCTTCGATGTTACCAATAATCAGGGAAGTGCAAATCAAAACAACAGTAAGATACCAAAAAATATCTATCAGGAAAATGGCTAAGATAAAGGGCTGGAGGGAAAAGATAGATGAATAAAAAGGAAAGGAAAAGAAAGAGATCTCTTGCAGATCATGAATAAAAACCTGAAATAAAACTGGGATTCATACTAATTCTTTCCTTCCTCCCTTCCTTCCTTCTTCTGTTCCTTTCTTCCTTCCTTCCTTCTTTCCTCATATCATGTAAGTGCTGGTAAGGCTGCAAAGCAACCGTAATCTTACATTTTGCTGGTGGGAATGCGTGGTACAAAAACGCTGGAGGACAGTTTGGCAATTTCTGATAAATCTAAGCATACACATACCATACAAGCCAGTGATTCTGCTCCTAGATATTTACTCAGAAAACAGATCAGAGGTTGATGGCATGGGAGAAGGCAGTGACTATAATAGAGTAACATAAAGGTATATTTGGAGGTTGCAAAACCCTATTATACACTGACTACATGCTTCTAGTACATCGATGCCAGGGCTGCTGCTGAACACCCTACAATGCACAGAACCCCCTATGAAAGAAGACTATCCTGTCCAAAATGTCAATGGTGCTGAGATTGAGAAATCCTTCCCCAAAGCAATTAATCTATTCAAGAATGTGACAGGTATAGTAAAAATGTGAATACAGACAAAATCCAAACTTGGGATAATTTCTAGGCATTCACTTATTCTGTTCCCAACCACTTCACAGCTATATACAAATATACTAGTAAATATATCAGTATCAAGAAGCAATAACTACTTTCTCTGGCACTTGTTATACAAGCACATAAGATTGAGTCAGTTTAAGAAATATGCCAAAAGTTTGTAATAGAAAGACCTGTGATGTGACTCAGGGAAACAGAAAGCCATACAAAAATGAGTCAGAGCGCAAGCAAACCTTGAATCAAAAGCTTCCTACCTAGGGACACAGTTCTGCTTCCTACCTAGGGACACAGTATTAGGCACAACAAGCCAACCTAATCTTTTTGTTTATGCTAAATTCCAAATTCCACATGAAGTTTCTATGATTCCACTTGAAATATTACCCAAAATGCATATTTCGTTGTATACATTTTCTACGGAAGCATCCACTGTGCATTTATAAAATAAGTCACCTATCATTAATGCTCATTTATACAAGTGTCAGTGATTTAGGACACTATATCTAATAGGTTGCAACAAAAATTAACAACAGCTCATAATTATAGATGCTAATTTGGATAAGCTCTCACTAATTAATAGAAGAGTTTATCCTTGGTATTTATTTTAACCATGATCAAGCATTGCTTATTATTTTAATCACTACATGAACCAGTTACACATGGTACAAATGAACATCAAACTACTTATATTAACACAAGAAACTCCTAGTCATGAGATCTTCAAATAATGATAATCATTTTGCATCTTAATGACTACTTTCCCCCATTCACAAATCAAATATACACCAAGGTGATGGTAATTCTAACACAGAAAGAGACAAGTCTTGAGGGTTTGTAAGTAGCATTTCCACATCTAAACTTGCTTCAAAAAGACATACCTTCCAAAATTAATTGAAGTAAAGTAGAAAAAGGTGCAAACTGTATTACTTCCCCCTAGCTCCATCTCCTGTTTCATATGAAACATTAGCAATTTCTCTTTCCCCTGACGTGTTCACGGTCAGATAAATTAGCTGAAATGTTGATGCGTTGATGCCAAGTTAAATGTTGTCCTTGCATCAAGCCTATATTTCTAATTGAGAATTAATCTTCTACTTGCCCACATGAAAGGGATGGCTCTCTGCCAGCAGCTGGAGTTGCAATAATCACAGGCAATAAAGGACGCACCTTGCTGGCCTAAGTGGTTATTTTACATATATCCGGCCCCATATTTGGTTCAGAAACCTTTTCAACCTTATCTTTTAACTGCAATTTTGACCAAATAGTTGCTGAAAATTTTTACAAGAACCTGCAATGTTCATGCACAGGTTTCTCATCATCCCTTAACCACAAGCCAGCACATCTGAACACTGCTACAATTTATGCCAGATTTTTGTTGGTAAACAAGACCGTGTCTAGCTTTGTTAGAATGGACTCTGCAGTATCTGACCAGCATATCTTCTCTCTTTTTCCTTCTTATATGCAATTCATTTTACAAAACATTCTTCCTTCTCATCGTTTTCGCCAATGTGTTCTAAACATAATGAGGTTTATAACCACAGGCATTTAAAAAATGGTGGGCAAGGTCCTACTGAAAACACTGGGACTTCCGGTTCTGACAGAAACAGAGTTACTCTATTTCTCCCAGGTGCTCTCTCTATAATTAAAAAAAAACTGTGGGCATAACACAATAAACAAGTATAGGACAACTCTTCAAGGTGGAAAGGAGGAGGCGAAACTTAGGGACCTCAGGATTGGAGGAATAACATGACAGCAAATCCCCTAGGTTTTTGTTTGTTTGTTTTTTACTACCCATATATCCTCGGTGGAACATTCCAGAAGCATCTATCCTAGAACCATCACCAGGCACAGATAAAATAAGTTAAAAAAAAAAGTCTACTTTTCCTAGATAAAGGGCCTAGAAAATGTTGGAATGAAAAAGAGAACCCTTTCTGGCAATTTCAGCCCTACTGTAGCCAAACACCAGTGGAGTTGCCCTCCTCCTCCCTCCCCTTCTCCCTCCTCATGGTTCCAGCAGAGCCCATCAGGAGGCTAAATTTTGTCCCACCTTCCCACCCAGTATAAGCTGCTCTACTCTGATTCCCCCACACAGTGAGAATTTTCCAGTCCTCCTGGCAAATGCAGGCAATCTTCCAATTCCCCTGCATGGCAGTGCTGACAAACCAAACAAGGAGCTGATCTTTGGCTCTCCACTTGGTGGAAACAGGGAATTCTCCAATCTAACTGTCAGGGTAGTGTTAATGGAACTGAGTAAAGAGCTTATTTTCTAGCCCCTGCTCAACGAAAGGAGACAGCACTTGGACTCCCCCTCCAAAGTAGTATTGTCAGGGTGAGCAGAGAGCTGCTCTGTCGTCTCCCATCTGGCTAAACGAGGCTGTACCCCAACTCTTTACCAGCCCAGCAAGACACTGAGCCTCTCCCTCCACTCCCAATCTGACAGCCACAGGACACAGGAGGTGGTACAAGGCAGGACAAGTCAGCACTGTACTTCCTCCCACCCTCGTCAGGGCCCATCAGGAGCTGGATCTTCATACCTGCCCGGCATCAAGAAGACTGAACAAGGAAATATGAGCCAGAGCTGTTCAGTGCTTTATTTTCCCCAATCATTGGTGTCAGGGGAGTGAGTCTGGCTGAGAGCTGAACCTCCAACCCATTTCACAGCAAAGAGAATGAAGGTACATCGGGACTGGTCTACACTCTGGTTTCCACCCCACCTCCATCAAGTGAGCAGAGACTGATGGGGAGCTGAGCCTCCATCCCCAACGGTATGAATGAGACTGAAGCATGTGGTATGAGGTAGGGTCAGGCAGTATTTCACTGCCCTCTTCTCCTCCTTGTGAATTGGACCCTGTGCGAAGCTGAGCCTCCATTCACACCAGGCATCAATGAGGTGTTATGAGAGGGGATCACTTAACATCCACTTCTCCACCCTTTGGTGTCAACAGGGACCAACAGGAAGCTCAGTTTCCACTCCTACCCCACAGCCACAAAGTGGTGTGAGTCAGTAAGGTGCTTTCCCCTCCCTGGTGGCAGTGGGGGCTCAGTGGGCATTTCAGAATACATCACCACTCGAGAGCAACAGTGTGGTGCCAGTAGGTGGCTCCCATTCACTGGGAAGGTCCTGAAAGGGAAGCTAAACTTCAACCCCACCCATCAGCAACCAGGTTATATGAGACAATGCTCCGTATTTTTAGAATGGTGGTGGCAGGGACAAGTGAGAAGCACGTATATCCACCTGGCCATGAGAAAGGAAGCCAACTCCTTTCTATAAATTCCTTAGCGCCAACACCCCAAAGTGGTTACATGTGACAGATTTGGACCAATTGGGATAATACAAGGGATTTGTAGCCCAGAAAACAAACAACTTCAAGTTACATACTAATATGTCTATTATCTAAATTTTTTTTGGTCAACCTCTGCCACCGTGAAACTGACATAGGCTTGAGTCTCCTCCCCAGGCCCCTGGGCTCTCTCTATCCCCATCCTTCCTCCCCCCCCACAACACAAATGCCTTCTGCAGCTTCCTCCCATTTTTTCATTCTTTCCACTCTCCCCAGACTGAGAAGCGTGAACACTAAGCATAAACAAAACCGATCCAATTATTTTTCTACCTCTAGAATATGTGATTCTTTTTTTTGGGGGGGGGGTTATTTCATGTAATCTTTAGAAAGCTGAATGAGATTGCTTTTTCTGACATAAGTGCTTATAATATACATATGTATACAACTATATAAATAATTTACAAATATCAGTATTTTTGCACTGCTGTAGTTAATTAGAAGATTAAAGAGCCTATGAAAGCCTTTCGATTCTTGGAAAAGTTCTCTTAATTTGTTTTAATTTTTAACAATTCTGTTTTTGGCTTCTAGTTATCTAAACTAGTATCTTTATTATGTATCCAGAGCAATGCAGCTGCTTGGAACACTTGAATGCTATATTTGAGAGAGAGAAATATCAAGGGAAACAGTATGGGAAAATAAAACTATTAAAGTCCATGTTTAAATAAAGTCATATTCTCCATTCCATTACCAAGTGATACATACCATAGGCCAAATTCTGCCCTAGGTTATACGTACACTGTTCTTTCTGACTTTAGTGGTAATTGTTCATGTATAACTGAAGGCGTCAGTTAGCCCTGTAGGCACAAGAATGCCTATCCTCAAAAAAAAAGCACAAATTATCTGTCTTATTATATTTGGCTTTTAGATGAAAGTGATATAATATAAATGACAATTCCATTAAATAATATAGGTTTTAAAAAGCACTACCATCAAATTTTGACCATTACAAATTTTACAGAATCACCATAGTGGCCTTTTCAGGACTAGAGATTGTTGAAAACAAATAAGTAGACATTGGAAAATACTCTTCTTTTTATAGCATTTTTCAATTTTAGTAGTATATGTAATAAATGTGTTCTATAATATTAGTATATATTTTCTTTTTTGTCTTTTATAGCTTTGGCTATATATTTATAGCTATTGGCGCTATTGGCTGAAAATCAATAATTTTCAAGCAAGAAAATTTACTAACTTCTTCAAACACTATTTTCTAAGTTTAAACATCTATTTATTCACGGCTTGCTTTAGAACTTGATTGGAAGTGTTTCCATAGGAAAGGCTTTACTGAACTTAAATTTTTGCTGTGAAATATTAGACTGATAACATTCAGATTTGTAAAAGTAAACATTATAATGTGATGTGTGATAATTCTTTGCACATATTAGCTAACCTGTATGTGTGTGCGTGCACATTATTTATATACTAATGGCTTATACCCATTACCAAATAGATTGGATTAAGAACAGGTGGGAAAAAAGGGGTTATTTGTCAGGAGGAGAAAAACAAACTCTATAGCTCTATGTAAACCTCTAAGCTATTGTTTTGTTCAGCCTTTTTCATTTAAGACATGATGTATTTCTTCTAAGAAACTCAGACCCTCACTCTTACTGAATCCTTTTTGCTATTTTCATCTCCTGGGCATTGTGCCCCTGTTTTTTAACCTATTGAATTTTTCCTCCCTCTTCTTCTCCACCTACTTAAATCCTATCTAGCTTCAAGAGTTAATTCACATCCTACCTTTATTCATCTTTCCTAACATACCTGAATTGGAGATGATCATTTCCTGTCTTGAATTCAGATTATTTTATTTTGTTACACGTTTTAATCCATTGAGGAATGAAGGAGAGTAGAAACAATGCTTGGCCCTCACCCCAGACCAATGAAGACATAATGAAGTGTGGGCATCAGAATATTTTTTAAAATTTTTATGATGCTAGTGATTTCTATAGTTGGGAGTTATTGCTCTGAGCAGAATTCTAGTTCATATGTGCCAAGTATCAAAAATCTGATTCTCTTCTAGTGTTTCTATTTAAGTAAATGAAACTTAGCCATGCGATTGCTGAAGCCAGAAATCTGGGATTTATCACAACTCCCTTCCCTTAACTTACAAGTTCTTCCATCAGCAAGTCCTTTGTTTTAGACTCCCAAACAGCTCTCAAAACTGACCACTTCTCTATAATATATCTACTATCATCTTTACAGGTAAACTTATATCTCACTGGGGAACATGAGCACAACCTAACAAACCTTTAATCTTGTCCTCATGCAAACTCTTCTCTGCAACCAAAGGAGTTTTTATGAAAAGATCATCTGCTTATGTCTTACCTACTTCCCTTCCTTCCCTGCCTCCCCCATCACCTATTCCCTACAGGAAACATTTCAATAGAGTCCACTGAAAACATTTTATTTATTTTATTTTATTTATTTATTCATGCGAGACACACACAGAGAGAGAGAGAGAGGCAGAGACATAGGTAAAGGGAGAAGCAGGCCCCACACAAGGAGCCTGATATGGGACTCGATCCCAGGACTCCAGGATCACACTCTGAGCCAAAGGCAGGCGTTTATCCACTGAACCACCCAGGCGTCCCCTCTGAAAACATTTTAACATGGTCGACTATGTTCTTTAAAATACAGCCTCTCCCAAGCCCTCTGGTTTATTTTACATTCTGTTCCACTTTGCTGCCTTCTACCTATACTGGCCTTTTAGCTTCCCACATGCAACATACTCTCTTTTATAAAAGGATGTTTGCATTATTTGCTATGAACGTATAGAATGTTCTTCTCCATTCTCTTTGCCTAGTTGGATCCTATGCATTCTATTGGATACATTTTGTTATCCACACAATTATGTCCCCCACAAAGATGAACTGAAGTCTTAAACCCCAGCACTCATATAGAAGACCTTATTTGGAAATAGGGTCTTCCGGGATGCAATCAGTTGAAAGGAAGTCATACTGAATCAGGGTGGGTCCTAATCCAATGTAACTGGTGTCTTTACAGGAGACAATGACACAGGAGGGGAAAAGATGGCCACATGATAGAGAAGGCAGAGAAGTTGTGTGAGGCATCTAAAAGCTAAGGATTGCTGGCAAACACCAGAAGCCAGAAGCAAGGAAGGATACTACTCTATGGGTTTCAGAGAGAGAGAGAGAATGGCCTTGAGGACACCTTGATTTCAATTTCTAGCCTCAAGAATTGTGTGAGAATACATTTCTGTTGTTTTAAACTACCCAGTTGGTGACGTGTTTTTTTAGGGCAGACCTAGAAAACTAATACACATGTCTAATATAATTTCTTCAAGTAAGCCTTCCTTGGCTTCAGTGATTTGATCAAATTGTCCTTCGTATGATCCCATAGCACATATCACAGTTATAATTTTGCTTTCATCGGTATGATTATTTGATTGTCTTTTTCTCCTAACAGACTGTAAGCTATCATAGCAGATGATAAAGTGGTTTATCAGACATCATTGTCTTTACACGTGTTCACATTTATGGTGTAAACCAAATGGGCTGGGTTCATCTTTGTTCTAAATTTGCAATAGGTATCTAACGTTTCAAGGAGTTACATGATTTTCCTGAGGGTTGCACAATTGAAGTAAAATGTCAAAAATTAAAGCCTTGCCTTCTGTCTAAATGTTGTATTTGAAAGTCATGTGCGAAAACACAGAATAATTTTTACCTGGATGGTTTTACCTCTCTCCATCATCAACTGGGGAGAATCTTCCTCATTACTATTGCATCAAAATGTGTCTTGGTTCTATATGCATGGATCAGGTGATCAGGATGGGTTAAGTGGGATACTCCTCCTTTAACCCACTATAGTTGTTCCTGACTGACACAAACCAGGAACATACTGAGCAGAATTTTATATAAAATTATACTCTGTTGTACATGTAAGCCATTTGTCTCAGTGAGGGATGTAGTTGTAAAATATATTGATTTTAGTTATCTGTACAAATTATGCCAATATGTGAAACATTACAAATATTTACATTACAAATATGTACTGAGATACAGAAAAATAATTTATATTTATTTTACAGATACATCTTCAGTTCTTGGTGTTTTGGGTAAAGGGATTCAAATAACTTTATTCCTTGGATCATTATAGTGATCTAGGTTCACTGCAATTCCTTTTTTTTTTTTTTTTAATTTTAGCTAATGGTCAGAAAAACTGGTGACCATAAATCTACGCTGTAAATCTAACTTAACCTACCTAGGGGTCATTTTTCTCATCTCTGAAATAGAGATAATATAAGCCGATGACACAGAACTATTATTTGCATTTGAAATTTAAACCT
The DNA here is from genome assembly GCF_048164855.1 of Canis lupus baileyi. NCBI lineage: Eukaryota > Metazoa > Chordata > Mammalia > Carnivora > Canidae > Canis > Canis lupus. The sequence continues at coordinate 12,234,447 of NC_132875.1, read as the reverse complement.
ATGCCATGTTTTATATGGTATACATAACCAGTGCTCAGTAATGGCAGCTACTATTATCAGCATTTTTAATTAATTCTGAAATGTGATTCAGTAAATTTTATTGATATTTAATCAGTTTTTTATAACTAAAACTAGTCAACTAACTTGGGTGATGTTCATTGGCTAGATATAACTAACAATGTTTGACACCTGCACCCATACATACCAGTAGTTAGAGTTAAAAGCAACAGAAAGTATTAAACAATATGGATTGAGATTCTCTTGGAGTGAGAGTTGGGGTAGTGTTCCCATGAGGATCCCAGCACACAGAGCTAACTGAACTGAATGAGAAAGCTTCCATCAGGTCGCATGGACATTCTATGTTCCCTCAATCAATAGAGACATGGAGTACCTTTATAGAGTGCGCACATGGGCATATATTCCAGAGATTAATTGAGAGACTTGGTTTATCTATTCCAGCAGGTATTGGTTAAATTGCATTTTCTTTTTCTTCAGAACTATCAATAGTTTTCCTTTTTCAGATTGAATACATAAATCAAAAGAACATATCTCATGAACAAACTGTGATTATGAAACCCCTATTCTTCATCTATTGATTCCTAGAACTCGATCTATCGTACATTCTTTCCTTCGTTGTATTAGAATAGAACTGCTCTTTTTCACCTCACCATGGCTAGAACCATCTCTGGCTCTTCAACAGTCAGTGTCTCAAGAGGCCTTCAAAAGAGCATAGAAAATGCACACAGCCCCACTGCTAACCCATGTCTTACTCCCATGGTAGCATTACTTCGTCAGTTTCAAATTATAAACTGTTTTACTGTATTTCAGCATAATTACTCCAAGGTTACTATACTAATGATTCACTTGTGCTCTTTGTCCTATACACCATGTAGAACTGCTTAAGGGAAAATAGTCTTTCCATAAGAAAGTCTGAGCTTTGACTTTTATTTATTTTTCCTTTATTTTTTTTAATTGAAGTTCAATTTGCCAACATATAGTATAACACCCAGTGCTCATCCCGTCAGGTGCCCTCCTCAGTGCCTGTCACCCAGCCACCCCATCCTCCCTCCCCTTCTGCAACTCTTTGTTTCTCAGAATTAGGAGTCTCTCACGGTTTGTCTCCCTCTCTAATTTTTACCACTCGTTTTCCCTTCTTTCCCTTATAATCCCTTTCCCTATTTCTTATATTCCCCATATGAGTGGTTTCACTCATATGAGCTTGACTTTTAAATGATAGGCAACTAAATGTGACTATGTTTCCAAGTTGTTCTACCTCCCATCCCATAACAAACTCCTGAAGTAAAATTCTTTTATGTATTTCAAAACCTTTTTTAAGAAGGAAAATCAGAAGAGATCTCTTACGATAACTATAAGCACGTGGTGATTCAATATGAAAACCAAGCTTTAAAAAATCTGCTAATGTTATCAGTGTTCCCCATTTGGTAATAAAAAGTCTGAATTGATTTTTTCCAGTTTTAGTATAAAAAATATGACATAACGAATTTCAGCTTGATATAATGTGAAATAGCCAATATATTAAACCCCAAAGTGAAATTTAAATTGGCAATCGTGTCAGATTCAAGTCCCTGAATGAATATTAATTTAAAAACTAATCATTTTCCAACAGGTTGAAGCTTCAAAAATGCTAGTTCTTGAATAAAAGCTGTTAGATCCATTACTATAACATCAGGCATCTTTTGTTTAAGAAACTAGACCGCCAATGTTCAGTATGTCTGGCTCTTCCTGGCATCATTTTTGCTCAGAGATTTAATTATTTAAAACTCATCTCTTTTTTCTGAATTTGGGGAAATTAAAATTCTGATTTTACTGATGGAAAGCTGATACTGAGTGAACTGAGGTAAGGTATGAGGTTAGATCTGTTAATTAATTTTAAGTCACTAGCCCTTTGTAACTTATATTCTGGTTTCTGAGCCAATTTTATGAGTAAAGGTATGTTTTATCTTTACGCATACAACACACATGTACATGCATGCACACCCCATACAAACTCATTGATTTGTGGCCATATTGGAGGATGAGTAAAAATATGCATACACATTAATTAGACTTGCAATTTGAAATGAGACTAAACCAGATTATCAATTATGTGCCCTATCCTATGTCCAGCATGATGGAAGTCTCTAATCCCCAAGTCAAACAGAATTTGGATGTACGATATAATAATGCAACAGTATATCGCATTTTATATCAACATATATTCTTTGCAGTTATATAGTGAGTTACAAACAGCAACTGTCCATATCTTGGCCAGAAAATCTACCAAAAAGTGTTCCTGGATGAATATCAGAGAGCATGGGCAAGCAGAAAAAAAGCACAAGCCCAGGGATGTCTGGGTGGCTCAGAGACTGAGTGTCTGCCTTAGGCTCGGGGCATGATCCCAGAATTCCAGGATGGAGTCTCACATCGGGCTCCCTGCATGGAAGCCTGCTTCTCTGTCTGCCTGTGTCTCTGCCTCTCTCTCCATGACTCTCATGAATAAATAAATAAAAATCTTGAAAAAAAAAAAAAAAAAAAAGCCCAAGCCTGATGATCAGCTCACGGAGCTGGCTCTGTCACTTACCATCTAGACAACCCTACAAAACTCAGAGGAGATTTCTAAACTTCAACTGTGCCTCGCCCCACACTCCACTTATGTTTTTATGGGAATTGAGAGGGAATTCAAGGAAGCCTCCTTTTGTCACCTAGTCCAAACCTCCTATTACATTAGTAAGGAAACTAAGTCAAATGGTTTTGTTAAGACCGCAGAGTATCATTACCTGAATAAATTATCCCTACATCCAATCCCTTGTCCTTTCCATGACTTTATAGCAACCTTTAGCACATTCCTTTTTAAACATCTATAACATGAATTTATTATAAATTTCATAGTATCTCCAATGTATTCAGACTGGTGTCCAATCTAAAGGAACCCTATGCAGATCTCCAATTTAGAATAAGTGATCACTAATTTTCCTTCAATGTATCCAGATTCTCATAATGCTGGTGTCTCCAAATGCAACAAGAAATGCGAGGTGAACAAATGACCGATCTCGACGGTTTTCCAATGTTTTATAATTGTTCTGTAGTTTTAACTCAAAATGTAGAATGGGAAAAAATTTTATGTAAAAATAAATTTTAAAGAGTAGTACACAAATTGGAAAGGACAAGTTTTCTTTTGATAGCCCAACAGATATGAAATAAAGCAGTCTCATTAAATCATAAGTACTTTAACCTTTTCTTGAAAGAAGGGGAAGATTTAAAGATTTATAAAGAAATTTTTGCCTAAACTAGGAAATGACTCATATTTGACATGTATTGAAATGATAATGCTGATTTCAATAGGCACTCTAAGAGCATTTTACTCCCACGAGAGTAATTCAGTCATAGTTACCTTTTCACATTTGGATTTTAAACTTTCTTTTGTAAAGCTTTTAATGTACTACCGCCTGCCAAAACATGGCACGGTTTCACAGATAAGGCAAAATAACGACAAGTAAAAAACATTTTTTTATCATTGTTGATACAAAAATATGCAACAAACATTATCTATGTGACATCTTCTGCAGATTCCCTTTCTTCAACAGTTTCTAGCTCCATATTTTTAACATGATAACCTAACTCTGTTCCACTGGCCAGTGAGTGGAATGAACAATTTCAAGATACAGAACAAATTAGGCCCCTATCTGTAACCAGTGGAAAATGAGAGGTAAGTACAACCGGATTGAACCCATCGTGTGCTATACACAGGGCCTTAAAACCAGACATGACTTAACCCTTTTGTGGGTCCTTTCAAACCTAGTGCTATGGAGATGCAGCTCACTGCCAACTGCATTTGATAAACTCATATCCTAAGTAGAAGCTGAGTAGATAAAGCAAAACACACTGACTGGATATTCCTCTGTCAATACCTTCCTATAGAAATCCATCATTGCTACCTCTCTGTATTTATATTTAAATTTTTTTCCTAAGGCTTTTAATGGACTATGCAAAGACATAGCAGTATTTCAGTTACAACCAGGCAAAACACAGACCTGTACAAAGTGTCTCTAAATCCTCAAGAACGATATCTGTGCTGAAATAAGCTTTAAAGCCCAATTAACAATTCTCAAAGCCCTCAAAGGAGGTCTACTTCCAAACTGCTTCAGGTTGCAGAACCAATGTGAGAAATCAAAGATTATTCCCAGAACAAGAATAGGGGTGCAATTGTCCTCTAGTGTGAATGGGGTTTGCATGAAGCACTCCAGCTACTCCTATGAGCACGTGGGATGGGGACTGTCGTACATTGGACCTCTGGTATGAAAGGCAAGGGTGGCTTTTGGCTGCCCTGGGTACCCTGAATTGGAGAAAGGCTAAACGCTGTCTCCATTCCCAGGAACTGCAAAATACCAGATTTCTCACAGTTATCTCAGCCGTTAACAGCTTCTGAGGCTAAAACAAACTGTGGCTGACAACTAAAGTAATCATATAACACTTTCTGAGTGTCTGAAGTGTAAAGTTCATTAGTTCTAAGGTCAGCATTTTAATGCAACAGCCAAATTTTATTCACATCATCAGATGCAATCTGCAAAAGACAGCTGTAAAAACCAGGCGGGGGAGGGGGGGGGTTGAGGCTGCCATAACTAGTATAATCAGCCCCAGTCACTGAAAGAGCCCTGCCACAGTTTTTAACAAAATATACTAACCAAATAAAACAAAACTTTCCTGAGGATGTTATTACCCCAAAGAGCATTGTCCCAAGCTTCAGTGGGAGTTCTCCCAGCAATTCTGAGGTGGGGGGGAAACGCTAGCATATCAAGAGATACATCATTAGGTCATTTAAATGTTATTTTTCTTTAGTTGTCATTTACACATAAATGAAATCTACAAGGACTGCTTCTGAGCTTGTGGGAAGACGCCATTTAAAGGAAAGAAAGGAAGACGGATCCTTGTGTTTAACCAAATGTTAAATATTTTTTATTTTACTCACCTGCACACTAAGATGAATCCATTTCTTCACAAGAATTCTCCCCAGTGTCATTACTTTTATTGGAGGCTGCAAACCATTTACTGTGCGATAATAAAATATGGTCTCTTTCTCGGATATTGTAAGTTTGAACACAATCTGCCCATCCGCCGTCTTTTCTATAACACACCTTAGGAAGCAACCAAGAGAGAGAAAAGGTCAGCATCCAACCAAAAGACATGCTAAGGCATTGTGCAGTTACAGTGGTGTGAAAATAACCCTGAACCCCACTCAGAGGGGTGCCCGCTGCAGAAGTGCCTGCATGTCATTATATCCAGAGCAAGTGTTACTCCAATTAAGAAGCCCTTTTATTTCAATTAAAAAATAGAATTCTTATTTACAATATATTCCCCAAAACCTCAACACCCTTTATTAGAGATTCATGATGGAAACGAAAGTGGTTGAATCATCCGGCAAAACCAACATTTAGCCTATTGGTTCATTAGTCTTCTGCTATTTCTTTTATAGGAAGACAAGTCACTACATCCTGCTTGAGGATTGAGTCACCCGCGCAAATCTTTTTTTTTTTTTTTTTTTTTATGTAAAGAGAATTTAGCATCCATAGAAGACTCTAAAGTGCTAGCCCTGAAGTCAGAATCGCTCTATTGAATTCCCATGATGAAATGGAGAATGGACAACTGCAATCTCGACTTACTTCCTCCTCAACAGGCCAGAATGCAAAGCCAATGTCTGTAAGAGCTCTCCATGGCCACACAGCCCAACTGAGGCACTGGGATGACATTAATGATCTTGGATGAAAGGTCATACAGTCTTCTAAAGACCATAAAATATTATGAAATAATATTTTGATAGAATAGAAGAATGTCCAGAAATTATCTAGGTCTTATGTCAGGCCAATTATCAAATTATTTGAAAAATCACTTCTATCCTCATCATAGTCACACACTTTCCCCATCCCTTTAAAGGGACAAAAAGTGTTTTTGTAAATGCTTATTTTCTGTGTTAATTCATATTTCATATAAACTAGCTTGTGGTAATTATAGGATTGTATATTTCGGGTCACTCTGTACCCACTGAGCAGAAACAGATACGAACTTAAGCCACATTCCTCTCTATCACATTTCGTGTTAACAATTCAACTTCTTAGCAGAAGAAAGAATATGATGAACACTTGCTAGTAGCCTCCTGGGTGGCTTATTCCCAAAGGTCTGCTATTTGAAGACAAATATCACTGACATTGGCCCTTAACATCTCCCCAAATAACTAGCTCTTAAAGATGCTCATCAACCTGCATCCCACAGACAAGAACTCAACAAGGTGTCCCCTCCGAGGCAGGAGAATTTCATCATGTCCTGGAAGAATTTGGGTCCCTTTCTTCACCCAGTTGCCTCCTACTCAGCTCAGGCATCTCCAGGACTAAGCCTGATCTTAGAACTCTTCTCTGGTGCAGGGAAGGGGGGGCCTCCTTGGTATTATTTTAACACACTATGCTGCCTTACTAAAGGCACCATCTGTCTTCCCATTAGCTCATGAGTTTTCTGAGAACAGGAGCAGAGCCAGGTACAGAGTGGACCCTGAAAATCTGATGAGTCAAAGACCAAATCAAAAAGAGGAAGTGGGGGATCCCTGAGTGGCGCAGCGGTTTGGCGCCTGCCTTTGGCCCAGGGCGCGATCCTGGAGACCCGGGATCGAATCCCACGTTGGGCTCCCGGGGCATGGAGCCTGCTTCTCCCTCTGCCTGTGTCTCTGCCCCTCTCTCTCTCTCTCTCTCTCTCTCTCTCTGTGACTATCATAAATAAAAATTAAAAAAAAAAAAAAAAGAGGAAGTGTCAGGGCACCTGGGTGGTTCAATGGTTGAGCATCTGCCTTTGGTTCAGGTCATGATCCCAGAGTCCTGGGATCAAGTCCTGCCTCAGGCTCCCTGCGGGGAGCCTGCTTCTCCCTCTGCCTATGTCTCCACCTCTCGCTGTGTCTCTCATGAAAAAATAATTATTTTTTTTTTAAAGAGGAAATGTCAAAGAAACAAGGGTAAGAATGGCTCAACCCGGAAATATTGCTAAAGATGTTTTAAAACTTTCCTTAAAGGTCACACTTTCCACAAATGATTCCTTCTCACTGGCATGTATTCTTACCTGGAGTTGAGAGGTGAAAGTAAGATTGGAGAACACTTAATAGTATTTCACTGTCACTATTTTTCTATATTCTATACAATTTTTTTGGCAAAATAAAATTGATAACATATGAAAACGAAGGTATTTTTAACATCGGCAAATAGGTTTAGTTGACATAAAGTTTTCACATAAAGTAGAAACACAGCTTTATAGAAATTCTACTGTGATGTTTTTAACCCTTCAGTGGGTGGGTGGATTTTTGTAAATCACTGGGATGAAAGAGTTCTCTTAACCCCCTGCCTCCAGGTCTCCAGGTTTCAAACAACCTAAGAAGAGTTTGTCTCTACTCCTTTTTCTTGAGTTTAAATCAACAAGTTAAAATTTGACCATTACTCAAGAATGTATTTGCCAAATGCAGGCTTATTTTCCCAAGCTTACTGAAAATGCATTTCTTAATATGTTATTGATTATCTTCCTTGCTATTTTGTTTGCTTGTAAACATACTCGCTTTGGTAGATAATGAATGTGAGAGGAAGGCAGGTAGCAAAATATTTAGGAACTGGATTTATTCTGCTCCTGGATAAACAATAATTGGATAATCCATGCTTTGTTTGTTTTACTTATCTACTGCAAACACCCCGAAATTCCCCCAATTCCCATAGTTATTTTAGTTTTGAGAATGGAAACGACCTTGATGCATGGAAGTCTCCAGACCGTAAACCATGTGCCACTGCCTCTATCAATACCCCTCTGTCTTATTTATACAAAATGATACCAATAGAAGAAGAATTTGGTAGAGACATATCCCGTGGGGGAAAACTTGGGAAAAAATAATTTTCCCTAGCCATATTTGTCAGCAGACAATTTTTTAAGACTCTTTGGGTACTCTTTACATAAACTGAGGAGGTTGGATTTACTGACATTTCAAACAGTAAAAAAACAAGGTTTGCTTTTGGGGGAGATACAGAAATAGAGATAATGGTTTGTGATCATTTTCACTCCAAATGAAGAAAAATGCCAACTTTCACTTGGCAAATGAAAACTAAACACCAAAGACATTTAAGTCATATTTGCTTATGAGATTATAAGACTTTTCTGGTTTGTTTCACAAGTTTTTAGCTATTTGGCCAACACTCTCAAACAAAGAAACTGTCACAAGGGGAAGAGCCAAAAGCCCTACAGGAAGACAAAAGATAAGCAAAAAATGCCTCAAAACTTCCTTACTTATTCAAATCTCCAGATTGGCTCTAAACACTTAGGGAAAACACGTTAGAGGTCAGTTTTAGAAACTATTACAGAATGAAAAACAGGTAATCACATAAACTAACATAAAACAATGTTAAGGAAGCCCCAGTCCAAACTCACCAAAGGCATTTCTACTGGTATCAATGGCATGGAAGCTTTGGGGAATCGCTTACGCTTTCCTATATATTCCCTAACAGAAGGCACCACAAGGTAAAAGGCCAAAAGCTGTATCTTTTCAGTGTTAGGGGATTATTCATTTATTCAACTCCTATTATTGGGCATCTTCCATGAGTCGAACATCTCTTCCTGGGAAAATAAGGATGAATAAAACACAACCCTAAGCCCTTGGAGAGCTGCTATGCCTGGTTAAATTTTCATACTCTGGCAGGAGCAGGCTGGTTATAAAAACCTAGATCAGAACTTAGAAAATACCAATTATTTGTACTACTTGCCCCTTCCACCTTAAAACCCACAGTGAGCCTGGCTGAGCCTCTGAGGGCTAAGACCAAAGTTTTCACCCACCGGCTGGAAAATAAATGAGACGTGGAAACATGCCTGCCTGCAATGAAGCTATTTTAACAAATTCTTTTCTGAGGGCTCACTCGCCTATGAAAAGGAGGGGGAAAAAATTCTAAATTCAGGGCGGGGTGGGGGGGTGGGGGGGGAAGGTTTGGATTGTAAACCCAAATGGGAAGACTACCATAGGCGTTGATGTTCCTGAATTCCAGAGTTAGCCTCCACTGCTGGTTAGGGGTCAAGTGGCAATGATCTTCACTACTAGGGATTGTGCAGGACCCCAGGAAAGCTTACACTCACTCTCCTACTTACATTACACCTTCTTGCTCGGGTTTCAGCCACACGGCTAAGGTAAAGGATGCCTCCAGCCTTGGAGAAGGAGGAGAGGAAAAGCAATCCTGCTGATTTCCAAAGATGAAACTGGTGGCGTTGCTCTGGCAGGCGGGACACAGGTCGTGCTTGTCCAGGGTGATGCAGCTGCGCAGGCCCGCGGGGAGCAGGGCGGTGTAGACGGGAGGGGAGGATCTGTGGGGGCAATCCTGGATGCAGAGGCGCTGGGTGCAGAGCCCGAGGCCCTCGGCGGCGGCAGAGGGGTGACAAAACGTGCTTCGCCCACAGGTCGCTTGGGGGGGCACAAGGGTCAGGCTCTTGAAAGCGCCCACGTTCTCCAGCCTGGGGAAGAGACCCTGAGGGGCGGCCAGGGAGATGGCAGCGAAAGACGCGAAGAGCAGAGCTTCGGGGACGCGGGTCAGGGGGCGGGGGCCCAGGGCCCGAGCCGGGCGCCGCATGGTCACAGCCGCGCACGCTCCCCCCGCGCCCGCCCGCCGCGCCCCGCAGCAGGTGCCTCAGGTGCCCCGGGGATGCTCCATGGCCCGCAAGGCGCGCAGCCGTCCTCACGCCCGGGCCACACCGCAGGCGGCCTTGGCGAGGGTGCACACATGGGGGGCCGCTGGGGGCTGGGGAGCAAACACAAAAAAAAGGGTCAAGGACAACCTGCCTCCCCCTTTGCAACGCAACTTCACCCCAAGCCCGAGGACCCTGAGCCCTGGACAACACACCTTGTTGAGCTTCTCAAAGCAAACAGCATTTTGAGGCACCCCGTCGGGAGGAAAAATACTCTTTTTTTTGCTCACTGTCCTGTGGGGCACTTGAGAAGCAGAGCAACCACTTACAAAGTCATACACCCACGCACCTGCGCTACGTGGCTATACCCACCGGCACCCACGCCGAGGTCGACACAGATGCACTGATATTTCGTGCGACCCTATTTCGCCAGGCGGTATTGCAGGTTGCTAGCCACCCACCCAGCCCCGGGGAATTAGCACGATCGACTTAGCAAGGGAAAGAATTGCATGGACTTTTCTGTACACATGCACCTTAGGTTGTAGCGCACAGCTAACTTGCAGATGTCCGAAATAAAGCTGGCAAAGCACTTTGGGCCTCCCCCCCCCCCCGCCCCCATCCCAGCATGTGCAGCAACTTTAAGCTCACGGTAAAGCTGATTAGAAACCCGACACCATCTGTCTGTCCTATGCCTTAGTATTTAGCAAACGTCTGTGTTCGTGTTTCCTCATATGACTACGTATTTGGAGGTTAAATATGGACCCCTAATAAGGTGTCAGTAATTGTATTGATAAATAAGCTGAATTACCATTTCTTTATTGCATCTCAACCAGTCCCTTCAGTGTGACAAATGGCTCTTCACAGGACCGCTGTCCCCCGTTGCCTGGCAACGCTGCGGTACCCCCCGCCCCAACCCTGGGTTACTCTCAGCAAATAGGCCACAGCAGCAGGAACGCTGCGAGGAAGACGTGGGTGCCCAAGGAGACTATTCTGCACGGCAAACACTTGGTTACCTGAAAACTCAGAGCGCAGTCTGCTTGGTGGCCCGTCTGGAACTGAGCTCCCCAAGCTTTCAGCAGGTGCTTCAGGCAGTGGGAGGGACCTGGAGGGGGCCAGGCATGCATAATGTTAAAGTAGCAGGACACCTTATCCTGTAATCTTCTTGGGGCTTCTCCCCTTTCCCTCTTTGCTGCACCTCGATCCATTTAATCGTGGAATCGAAAGGATCGGCCACCGTTCGACAGTAACACAAGGAGTAATTTCTAGTGCTCTCTCCTTTCTGGGCAATCGAATGGCTAAACCTTAACATATTGATGCCCTGGAAGCTTGGTCCATGGATGTGAGTTTCTGTCGCTGCTGCCTTCTTTGCCCCTGGAGGTCCCTCTCCCAAGTACACATTTCTCTACATCATGAGGAGCATCTGATGTTATTTCTAAATATTACATTTGGAAATGGGAGATTTTAATTCAACTACCGAAGTGATAGGATTATTGACTTTTTAGCTGCCTAAGTGGATATGAATACGTATATATTTATGAGTGCATGTTTGGTGTCGATTCTATCCAAGACTCTCTCTCTTCTACTCTCTGGGATATCTCATTCTAGATGAGAAATATCCTAAAGCAACTGATACTTCTATCGCTCCATACTTAGAAGTGGAAACCTGTTTGGAAAACAACTAGTCCACTGTGGTTCTGCTTTCTGTAAGTTATCTTATTTAGAGATATGTTTAGAAACGAGATAAAGGTTTTATAGTGTTTCTTCTGTAAGGCAGCCAGAGACAAACCCCAAGAATGACCTCTTCAACTTCTTTTACTTTCTCCTCAATGAGAGACCTGGACAGCACAACCTTTTGTCTATCAACCTGAGCAGAACTAGGTGCTTCTAGAGGAAACCTCTAACCTTTGTCAAAATATCCTATTTTCTACTTGTTGATTATTACAATCTTGCAAGAGTGAACTTCAATAAAAACAAATTCTAATGTAAGGCCTTGAGAATTTGAGAAAATTGGAAATAGATACTTTGGATGCAGTGAATTAGACAGATGCATTGTTCAGACCTGTTACAAAATATGCACGTATGTCTTAAAACAAGTTATCTGATCACTGGCTTCCCCTTATGCCTTGTGAATGAATCCAAGGCCTAACTTTTTAAATTGCGTAACTACAGCATATCTTTTGGGTCACCATTCTGGGGATAAGAGATCTTCTACCATAAAACTCCTGCTTTGTAGTAGGAAGTCATGACTCGAAATAGATAATCTAAGATTAGCGATTCTGCTCCACATTCACAAACTCTGCCTGTAATTTGCAAAGGCAGACAATGGATTGACACATCCCTCAACTTTTGCAGTTTGGTTCCTATCAATCCTGAGGACACATCTAGTAAATGAATCAGGCATCCACAGTTCCACCACCCATATTGCTGCCTGAGAAATAAGTATAGAAAAAAATAAAAGTGTACAGGAGGGAAGTTCAGCTAAACATGTAGCTGTAAGCTCTTGTCTTCTCCTTCTCCTCCTTCTTTTCCTTCTACTCCTTTTTCTTCTTTCATATATTTCTGTGGATTCATGGGGGTGGTTCTGGTTTGGAGCAGCTTGGCTGAGTTTGGAAGGTCTGATTTGGCCTCGCTCTTTCAACTAGCAGTTGTCTTGACAGTCATGGGAGCCTACCCCAGGCTCATTCTGAACATAGCAGAAAAATTCCCAGCACCGTAAGATGGGAGGCTGCCATGTGCAAGTAATTTTCATGCCTCTGCTTGCATCACATTTGCTGATGTCCCATTGACCAGAGCAAGTCACATAACCAACACCCCATTGACCAGAGCAAGCCACATAACCAAGCCCAGACTCGAGGGCTATAAAATAGATTCCACTCTTCAAAGAAGGAATGGCAAAGTCACACTACAAAGGGACACACACACAGAATGGAAAGAATTTGTGACCATTTTGTGATCTACCCCCAGAGAGTTGCTCACAATTTCTTTGTCTAGTTGTAAAGACACCTTGTCACATTGAATCACTATTGCCTTGTTTTGAAAAAGTCAAGAAAATGGTAGTTTAGATACGTAACACTAAGCAAGTTCATACTCATTCTGGAAAAGCTTACTCTAATAAGCTTAGTTTTTCAAGCACTTAAGAGTAAGTTTTGATAGGCAAAATCAAGATGTATTTTTTGTTCCTGGGTTTTTAGAACCCCTGGATTTGCTATTAAAATGGTTGAACTTCGGGATCCCTGGGTGGCACAGCGGTTTAGCGCCTGTCTTTGGCCCAGGGCGCGATCCTGGAGACCCGGGATCGAATCCCACGTCGGGCTCCCGGTGCATGGAGCCTGCTTCTCCCTCTGCCTGTGTCTCTGCCTCTCTCTCTCTCTCTGTGACTATCATAAAAAAAAAAAAAAAAAAAAAAAATTAAAAAAAAAAAATGGTTGAACTTCTGGCATAACTGATCAAGAAAAAATAATAGATGTATAATAATATTGGGTATGAAATTACAGGCATACACTATAGATATAACCTGATTATAAATATAAGAAAATATTGTAGACAAATTTATGATAATTCGGCTTGAATTCTTAGCAAAATTAGACAAATTCCTAAAAACATTTCCAATGTAAGCTAATTTGAGAAGAGAACTAGAGACAACCCAAATTAAACTAATTCTGATTTTTATACTCTTACAAATGGAATAAAAGAGAACATTTCCCAACTTATTTTATGAGGCTAGTATAACTTTGATATACATATTAAAGAAAAAAAGAAGATAAAAAGAAAAATTATAGACCATTCTCACTAAGGTACATAAACAAACAAAAAAAAAATTCTGAATAAAATATAAGCAAATTGAATCCAGAAATGTATAAAAAGATTAAATCTCCTGACCAAGTTGGGTTCATTTCAGAATTACAAAATTTACTCGAATTTAAAAATATGTTAATGTTTATGTTAACCATAAAACTATATTAATGAAAAAATTCATGTGATTTGTTTAGGACCAAAACCCTTAAAAATTTTTAATTTAGAATCAAAAACTATCTAGAACCAGAGCCCTTAAAAAACGAAAAACATAACTTGACATAAGTCTAGCACTTTTGTAAAATCAGGAATAGAACAAGGACACACACCATCACTACCTCTATTAACTATTTCGCTAGTCAGTGCACTGAATAAGGAAAATAAATACTGAGGTAAGTACTGAGGTGATTATCAGATGTGATATATCTCTCTAGATAACACAATCTAAAGACAAATATTTGGGGCACCCGGGTGGCTCAGGGGTTGAGCATCTGCCTTCAGCTCAGGTCATGATCCTGGGATCTGGGATCAAGTCCCACATCAGGCTCCCTGCACAGAGCCTGCTTCAACCTCTGCCTGTGTCTCTGTCTCTCTCTCTCTCTCTGTGTCTCTCATGAAGAAATAAAAAGAAAATCTTTTCAAATAAAAATAAATAAATAAATAAATAAATAAATAAATAAATAAATAGAATAGAATAGAATAGAATAGAATAGAATAGAATAGAATAAAGACAAATATTTGACCTGAAGAGAAGATTTATATATGATTCATGCTGTTGCTCAGTTCCTGGGGCTCTCTTTTTTTTCGAGCTACATCCTACTTGACCCCTTGTCAAGTTAGAGGTGGCCATGTGACGTGCTTTAGCTAATGAAATATGAGCAGCGACATGTGCCATTGCCAGGGTGAAGCTACAAGTAGCGGTGTGCAATTTACTATGCTTGCTCACTTCTCTCTTTCTCTCTGCCATGTCCAGATGGTGCTGCTCTGTCGGCCTCTTTCCCTGACTGGGAAGACATAGATCAGAGTCCCCCCTGCCGACCCTGTTGGACATGTAACATGTGTAAGAAATAAACTTTTAGTGTTTCAAGGAACTTTTTTGAAATTTTGATATTCTTTATTAACACAGAATAATTTAGCCCAATCTGATAGAGCGAGCAATGGACAAAAATCCATTGCACTTCTCGATGCCAGCGAAAGAATGAAAGCAGACCAGAAAATGTAACTAACCAAAAGACGCAATGTATAGTATAAAGTACATAGGAAGAAATCTAAAAAGTGCATTACTACTATGAAAAAAAAAAACACAGTTAATCTTTATTGATTAACATTCAAGAGACCTAAAACAAAGGGAGAGATATATTATGTTCTTGGATTAAATGACTATCATAAGGATTAAGTTTTTAGATGGTAATCTATTAATCCAATGCAATTCCTATAAAAATCACAACAGTTATTTATGGCACTTGACAAACTTGCTCTAGAGTGTATACAGAACAAAGAGCTAACAGGATCCAAGGCACTGCTGAAGTAGAAGCAAGTTAACAAGAGTCTATCTTGGCTAACAGATTTTAGGACAAATATGAAAGCCATATAAATTAGGAGGGTATAACATCAGAGCAGAGAGAGAGAAAAAAAATCCAATAGAAACCTAAAGAACCGCAAGAAAATACTCACATATCTATAGGGACTTAAATATTTGTTTCTGCATATCATTAGGAAAAACACAAGTCGATAAGAGTTGTAAGGAAAATTAATTACCCTTACTAGAAAATAAAAGGAAATTGGATCCCAATCTCTGACCAAATATAAAAATTACCATATACAGGGAGATTGAGACTTAAGTGAAAGAAACACAACTTTAAAATTAAAGAAGACACTTTAATGACCTTTGAGACAGGAATGTATTTATTTATTTTTTTAAGATTTATTTATTTGAGAGAGAAGTAGAGAATGAGGAGGGGCAGGCGGGGAGAGAAAAACTTAAACTGACTTCACACTGAGCGTTTACTCTGATTTGCGGCTCAATCTCATGACCCTGAGATCAGGACCTGAGCCAAAAATCACAAGTCGGATGCTTAGCCAACTGTACTACCCTGTCACACCAGGAATGTATTTCTTTTTCTTTTTCTAAGATTTTTTTTTATCTGTTTATTCATGAGAGACACAGAGAGAGAGAGGCAGAGACATAGGCAGAGGGAGAAGCAGGCTCCCTAAGGGGAGCCAGATGCAGGACTCGATCCCAGGACCCCAGGATCACAACCTGAGCCTAAAGCAGACGCTCAACCACTGAGCCACCCAGGCGTCCCTTCAGGAATGTATTTCTTAAAAGAGGACAAAACCTAAGAGATGAATCAATGTTACTACATTAAAGCTAAGAACTTCTGCCCAGATATCCTCCTAAGGTGGTAACATAAGCCACTTAGGAGACATGTCACACACAACGGAAAAAAGATCGCTGTACAGAATGCTCACACAATTGCTACAAATCAAAAGATAAATACCAGAATTTTTAACAAGATGTGATGTGAACAAACATTTCACAGAACAGTAAACACAAGGATCCAATAAGCTTATAGGGGGTGTTCAGCTTTATCAGCAATCAGGGAAGGGCAATTTAAAGCCACAGTGAGATTTTACTTAGATAGTACAAATTTTATTTTTCTTACCTTTTCTTTGTTATTTTGTTTTTATTGAAGTTTGATTCACCCACATATAGTACAAATTTTAAGTCAGGAAAATGCCAATTTTGATGGACAGTAGGTAGGAACGGAAACTCTAGATATTTCTGGCGGAAGAGGAAATTGAGGTAAGTGCTTCAAAGAACAATTTGGCATATTTAGAAAAGCTGAAGCTACATATATCATAGGAAAGTTCCCACGTGGGCACCTTCATTAGAACACCTTAGCAGAGGACGTATGCCAGGAGTGGGCTCTGCGGACGCACAGCAGCTGGTTAGGGTACTACTGCCAGAAGGCTAGCAACCGCTCAATGCCTGTGACAAATATCAATAAGTTGTCATCCTATTACAATGAATTCTGCTGCTTATCTCATTCTGCATTATTTTTTTTTCTTATTTATTCTGCTTTGCTCCTGTCTTTTGCAGTTTTCTGTGATACAAGTTGGCTGTGGAAACAGTTCTCCAATCAATTACAGCAGGTTTCTTCTGCCCCAAGTTAAAGCGGGCAGGCACAGTTAAAGCACATTTCAAAAGAGGAGGAAAAACAACTACTTCCCTCCCCCACCCCATACATTTTCTTTTTCTTTTAAAATTACATAAGGACCAGATGAGCACCATAGAAAAGATTTTTAGAGACAAAGTGAACGACCTCAGCCGCATGGCACAGTCATCTACTCATTACGCCTCTGCCATTAGAATGTTTACCTTTTCCTACAAACATGAAGCACGCATTTCCCATACAAAACAGATTCAACATTCTGCAGAAGTTTAGGAAAATGCTTCCCATCTTTGAAAATTCTCTTCCATTTTCTTTTGCGATTTTCTGAGCCAGTACAACTCCTTGCAATGCTTACAATTCAGGGAGTAAAATGAAATCACTTTTTTTTTTTTCTTGGTGAATAGCAATAATTTGCCTATCATTTGGTTTCCAAATTCTCACTAAGGCTGCTAATAATACAAGGTAGCTAAGAATAAATCTAAGAAAGAGTATGTGGGTAAAAGTGACATGTGTCACTTGCAGGAGAAAGTTTAAAGAAGCCGGGGCTGGAGTGGCCCCCTCTCATGATGTGCTGATTATATCAAGAGGCAGCATATTCAGCAGGGTGCAGTTTTCCAAATGTCCACAACACCTTGAACACCCTGATTACCCACAATGTGCAGGTAACATGAAGGACGTGGAGCAAAAGCAAGAAATAAACCCAGAGGGTTTTAAGCCTTTGAGATTTTAGGGTCATTTTTCATGAGAGTAGGGACTATGCCATGTGGTACACAGGACCTGCTGCATTTCCTTTTTTTTTTTTTTTTTTTTTTTCCTGCTGCATTTCCTAACACACCTATACAGGCCCTGGGATCAAAGTGGACTCGAGAACAAGGCTGGTATGGTGTGTGGACCACTAACACCTAATCTGCATCCACAGAAGCACATTTCCTCCTGTCAGCTGGCAGGGCTGACCCTGCAGAGTGGAAGCATCTCCTTGCAGTGCCTAGAAGGGAGTTGCTGCAGCTTTTAATTTTCCAGTTATAGCTGCGAAAGCCACAGCTATTCAGCCCACAGAGGCTAGTGTTGGATCCAGCGGTCAGCAAATGAATACAACCAAGCAAAACCTGACCACAATCTCCTCACATGGGTCTTGGAAAAGGAGATAATTTATTCTGGCAAGCAAAACTCTCCCAGAGAGGGAGAGCCCCAACAAGGGCCTGTGGGAAGAAGAGGACAGGTAAAGGTATGGCTGGGCCAGAAGAATAGCACAGAAGCTAGTCAATTGAGAGAAAATAACCAGAACCGTTGACAGGGGCATTTTGTGTGAACAGGTCTCACTGCCAGTCACCCACCCCAGGAGGCAGGGCAACTAGAAAAGTTCCCCTTTATACCACATCTCTGCCTTAAGTGTCAGGCAAAAGCTATACCTTAATTACAGGAAAATCCACTATGCCAGAGAAGGGCAGCCTCCTTTCTTGGAATGGGTTAGCGATATAGCCAGGGGCTCCATGGAAATGGACTTCTCACCATTGTTGGATTCTCACAGCGAGGCCTAGAACCTTGATAATGATGCATTCGCCTCCTTGAGAATATCAGCAACTTCAGAACATCCTACAGCCAAGGATAAACACCCCAGGAAAAGATAAACCCCAGGACAGCACTCCCTCATGGAGCCAGAGACATGCCCGCAGGAATGTGATCCTTGAGGGCTTAGTCGGCCACAGTGAAGGGATGTTTCCCAGTCTGAGGAGACAGTTACTTGGAAAGACAAGCAAAGCATCATGCCTCACTGCTGTGGCTTAGCCCCATCTCCCATAGATGTAGAAAAGCTGGTGAGGGAAGTCTGTTTTAGGAAACCCCTCCTTCTTCACCCCCTAAAATAATAAAAAGTTAGATGAATGAACCATATTCCCTCCATCACCCAGAAGATTAGGGCAGGTGGTCAACCACTTAGTGGTTAAGAATGCAAGCTCCAGACACAGCCTGGGGTAGAAACCTGGCTCCCCTACCTAGTGCCTGTGTGTTGTTGGCTGGTTACATTTTTTGCTTTGGCTTCCTCATCCACAAAATGAAAATGTGACCTATCTCCTAGGGTTTTGGGGGGATTAGATGAAGAGAACAAAAGCAATGACCGGGTTTTCACTGCTAGTGTTCTTTTTTTTAAAAATATTTATACTTAATGAGATAGTTTGAAACTGTAAATCCAAAGGCAAATAAAACAAGTAAATTTGGAGGAAATGCTACCATTTGATATTTCCCTGTCATTAGAGTTTACCAAACATTCCCATAGATTACTTCACTTGACCTTTATGACCACTCTACAAACTCAACAGAGACAATCACTCCAAAAATACACATGAAGAAAATGAGAATCAGAGCTTAAGTGGCTTGCTCAAAGTCACTTGACTGGTAAGTGGCAAAGCCTAGACAAAGCCCAGATTATCTGGATTGAGCCTCGTACTTGTCATTTTATACTAAAGTTGAACTAAGCAGGTTTCACGGAAGTGGTGGGGTGTTGAATTGTGCCTGGAATGTTGAGTTTTTATAGAGAACAATGAGCATTAGATTGACAGAAACAATCTAAGTGAAGACCCTGAGCTCAGAATAAAGACTGTCCCGCATTTATGGGACACATTTTTCCTGTAGAAAAAGGTAGAGAAATACAATTCAGCTCTCTAAGGTAGAACTGATCAGATTTCCAGATTTTTCTGCAAAATGTTTGAAAGTTTAACAAGGGTACTATAAAGCAACTTTGAAGAGTTTTTTATTCAATATCTAGGTCCTATCAGTTCTTATTCTATTGCCTTGATCAAGATTGTTGAACACATGTTCTTATACTTCTTAAATTATGCAAACTCTCTGATGATCCAAGAATTGTATTTGTTTGAGGCATAAAAGCCTCACATCGATATTTCAGGTTACACTGGGACAGGAGGAGAACTTGATACCATTGATAGCATGTGGCAGGCCATCTAATTCCTGTCCATTCTTTCTTCTCAGCCTGGGTAAGGGCCCAGAGTGAGCCTGGCAGGTGAATTCAAGAGTGGCTTTCTAGCTCTGCGCCTGGCAGCGAAGTAACAGCTGGGAAGCAGTATGGGACAGGTCGCGGCAGGCAAGTTAATGGCTGGTGAGCAGCACAAATAGGTGGGTGTGGGTCTGAAAATGAAAATGACACAATGTGGAGAAGGACAGCAGGCAAGCAGAGCAAAGACCTGAGCTCAAGCCAAACAGACAATCGGCAATAATTAAGGGTCAAGTTTCTAGAAAGGGCTGTACCCTCAGAATGACATGGTGCTTCTTTCACAAAGTGGGAAAGCTCTGGATTGCCTGAAACCCATGGGTCTGTGGTTTCGAAATGTTTTTGAAAAAGTGTCATTTTCTTGAGGGGGAAAACATGAAGACAGAGCAGGACGCGTGGCACATGGAGCTAAGCAGGGAGGGTGGTATATTTGGTCTTCAAAACTCAATCCAATTGAATAACATCTAAAATAAAGTGAGTGAAAATTAATGTGTGCTACATTTAAAGGAAATGGAGAACACATAAGTCATGAGGATGGGAACAAAAATTGCTTTGCTTTGAAGAAAAAAAACAAACATTATGTGTTTGAAAGATTTTTTGGTTTCAATTGTGGGGAAATAATATGGAATATGCTATAAGCAGTAAACTCTTCTAGAAGGACTTTGTAATTCTCCATTGTTACTTACTCATGTGGCTTATTCATATAATTTTTAGGTTCCGAAGCTGAAGTCTTCAAGAAGAGGAGAGCAAGAAATAGAAAAATGATTAGGACAGTAAAATTGGAATGAAGTAGTTCTACAGAACAGTTTCTGAAACATATGCAAACACTATCACCTATTGGTGTAATTAAAACAGGTAGTTTGAGAAATAAGAGGCGTTACTTAGAAATTGCAAATAAGAGAAGTGATATGACCCTCAATCATGATAGGACCAAATATTATTTGATTTTGAACAAACCCGGTTTCCTGATGCCCAAAACAACATGATTCCTACCTTACCCCATACACATGAATGTATTTGATTACTATGTAAAAACCAAAATGTACATGAAGAAAGTAATGAAGGAATATGAGCCTGTGAGCAATTTTTTGAAATAATAGCACTACTAATAATAATGCTGCATGCACAGTATGTGTCAGATACTATATGGAAAATAATAACCTCATCTAATATTAAGCAATAGTTAATACTGCCCCTATTTTAGATATCAGGATATTGAACCCTGGATATTAAATAATTTTTTAAAGTCTCACAATTAATATTTAGGGGAAAAACAAGATTCAAATCTACCTCCATCTAAATCTTCACCACAATGCCAGGTTGTTCTTAAAAGCATTAATCTCAGAGAGCATCTCAGTAGTAGACTTTTTCTTTTATTCTAAACATATCCCTTAAAATAATTTAGGTGATAGTAAGCATCTACAGTCTACCAGGCACTGGACTACACTAATTAATGAATGAAAACAAATCCTAAGAAAACCCTTAAAATTGAGGATTGGCCTTTTGCTTTAAGAAAAAAAAAGATTTATTCCAGGAGGGAATAGAAAGCCCTTAGTTTAATTGTGATCCACAGAAGCAGCATCTTTTGGCTATAGTATGTTCAGATGTTTCCAGTTCTGTTGTTCTAAAATAACATTAATAGAGCACGTTTAGAAGGATTAATTGAGAAAAAGCCATGAAGATGGGAAAAAATTTGGAGTAAAGCACAGTTTTGAATGAGTACTTGGTAAGATTGAAGTTATTGGCAATAAGGGAATCACTTTATGTAGGGGCAAATGAATCGACTATAATTTTAACCTAAAGTACCACTATAGGGGTTGTAAAATTCTTTCTACTTGGATAAATACTCTCTATTTCAATTGCAGCGTGCATTGAGAATGCAATAAAGAGTAACCTAACTTAACAAGACACTCTGACCACAAAAAAGGAACTCTTTGTTAGGCAGTTGCAAGACTGACCACCAGAACTGAAATAGAATTAAAATAAAGCCTTCAAATAACTCATCAAAAGCAGAGTAGAGCTCAAAAGAAATAAGTAGTATGGGCAAAGGTCTGATGAGACATATAACAGGTGACACACTATATCCTCAGCGACCTATGAGAAAGGGCCACTGCACATGATTATGTCATGTCCAGTTGAATATCAACACATAACTAGTAATTAATGATTTGTTGAATGAATGAAGGAGGGAATAAATGATTCAAATCTGGAATGCCCCTCATGGTTGGGATGCTAACCTGTATGCTGGACAGCCATGCTCTATGCTCCAGTTTTATCTTCAGGTGATATATAAAACTCAGAACTATAGCAAGATGCAGTAGCTTTGAGAGCTCCTAAAAACACCAACATAAGGTAGAGTAAGATGTGGAAGACTGACAGGCAGGGAGAAACCAAAAGAGTCAGAGGGGAAAAATAAAAAGAATTTGAAAGAGGGCCAAAAGTTCCAAACGGATTTTTTTAAAAGTCAACACTGGTCTCTATGAATTTGGTTACAGTAGTTACCTCATATGAGTGGAGTCATACAATATTTGCTCTTTTGTGTCTAGCTTATTTCACTCAGCATAAAATCTTATTTTAAAAAGAGTTTATGTATTGATTTGATAGAATCATCACAAGCAGAGGAAGCAGCAGAGGTAGAGGGCAAAGCAGGCTCCCCACCAAGCAGAGCTCCTGGTGCAGGGCTTGATCCTGGGATCACGACCTGAGTCAAAGGCAGACACTTAACCCTCTGAGACACCCATGTGCCCAATCACTTAACATGTTCTCAAAGTTCATTCATTTTCTAGCATAGGTCAGAATTTCCTACCTTTTTTAAGGCTGGATAATATTCCATTTTAAGTATATATCACATTTTCCTTATCCCTACATCTGTTGATGGATACTAGAGTTACTTTGGTTACTGAAAATAATGATGCTATGAATATTGATGTACAAACATCTACTCAGGTCCCCGGTTTCAATTCTTTTGGGTATGTACCCAGAAGTAGAATTGATGGATCACATAATAATTCTATGTTTAATGTTTTAAGGATCTACCATAGTGTTTTTTTATAGTGGCAGTACCATTTATATTCCTACCATCAATTCACAAACGTTTAAATTTCCCCATACTTAAAAAAATAAATAAATAAATAAATAAATAAATAAATAAATAAATAAATAAATAAATAAATTTCCCCATACTCTAACACTTATTACTTCCTGATTTGGTTTTGTTTTGTTTTGTTTTCATTAATAGCCATCTTATTGAGTATGAAGGAATATTTTATTGTGGTTTTATTAGCATTTCCCCATGACTAGTGATGTTAAATACTTTTTCATGTGCTCACAGACTGTGTATGGATTTTGACATAAATTTATACCTAAACATATAAAAATCAATTGTCCAAATTTCTTTTTTGTGATTACTGTATCGTTTTATGCTTAAAACTTTATAAACTTTCCTGTGATCTACAAGACACTCATTCTGTAGTATCATTTTTAATTCAAGTATTGTTTTTAAAGTTAACTATTAACAGAGCACCGTTTATTAAGATCATCTGCATTTCTACTATAAATGTGATAGTGGCACTTTTATCATATAAAACATTATTATATATAAGATTTGTTTCTGAACTGTCTTATCAGCTAAAGGATTCTTTGGATCTTATACCTTGACTTCATTAGATATAAAAAGAATTGCATTATGTCTTAATAACAAGCGAAATAAGTAACCCTTTTATTTCCCCATTTTTTGAAAAAGTTCTTGATGCTTCTTTCAATTATTCTTTTCTTTAAGATTTATTTATTTATTTGAGAGAGAGAGAGAGAGAGAGAGATGGGGATGAGGAGCAGAGGGAGAGACAGAGAGAGAGAGAGAATCTCGGGTAGACTCCTCCAGTGAGTGCAGAGCTTGACACAGGCTCAATCTCACAACCCTGAAATCATGACCTGATCTGAAATCAAGTCAAGCGCTCAACCAATTGAGCCAGGAACATGGTCCATCTTTATGTTTATTGATGACTTCTTTTAAATTATCAGGTCAAGGTGTTTAATTACAATTATTCATAAAGTTCTCAAATATTTCTTGTTATTATTCTTATGTAATTCATATTTTCTCAAAATGTCATATATGACATTTTTTTCATGTATGACAATGGTCATTTAAACACTAAAACATTTATTAATTATAATTAATAATTATTAATTAAACAGTATTTTTTTTTATTTATTTATGATAGTCACACAGAGAGAGAGAGAGAGAGAGAGAGAGAGGCAGAGACATAGGCAGAAGGAGAAGCAGGCTCCATGCACCGGGAGCCCGACGTGGGATTCGATCCCGGGTCTCCAGGATCGCGCCCTGGGCCAAAGGCAGGCGCCAAACTGCTGCGCCACCCAGGGATCCCCTAATTAAACAGTATTAAATGTATAAATGACCATTGTTATATATGAAAAAGATACACATATATGTGTATGTGTATATATATATGTGTGTTTGTGTGTGTGTGTATATAAAAGACATATTTATATCTGGTCACCTTATTGAAATATATTTCAAGTTTCCAGTTAACTTAGGTCTTAATTGCAGAATATCAATTGCAGAGCTATGATAATATACATTCTATCTCCTAAGAGAATGATTAGAATGATTCTTTCACTGTCAGAAAACTATAAGGCCAAAACTGCAAAAATCAATTAATCTATTAAAATGTCCAACAATGGTCAGCCCAGGTGGCTCAGTGGTTTAGCTCTGCCTTTGGCACAGGGGCTGTTCCTGGAGACCCCGGATCAAGTCCCATGTCAGGCTCCCTGCATGGAGCCTGCTTCTCCCTCCTCCTGTATCTCTGCCTCTCTCTCTCATTCTCTCTCTCTCTCTCTGTGTCTCTCATGAATAAATAAATAAAATCTTTAAAAAAATAAAAAAATAAAATGTCCGACAGTGGGGTGCCTGGGAGGCACAGTCAGTTACGCATCTGCCTTTGGCTCAGGTCATGATCCCAGGGTCCTGAAATTGAACCCTGCATCAGGCTCCCTGCTCCATAGGGAACCTGCTTCTCCCTGCCCCTCTGTCCCTCTGCTCCTGTTCTCTCTCTCACTCACTCTCTCTCAAATAAATAAATAAAATATTTTTTTAAATGTCAACACTATGTTTTGTATTTCTAGAGTGTTAGTGTCATATTGCTTGTACAAATTTTAATTCACATTTCAAAAAAAAAAATTAAAAAAAAATTCACATTTCAAAAAGATTTGTTTCCATTTTGATATAACAATGTAACATATTTTATTGATAGGTTATTAAATGTTAGATACCTCTACATTTTTGGAGGCAAACCCACTTGGTTGTGGTTGTTTATTCTTTTGATATGTAAGTGGATTAGATGTTGTGGTATTTTATTTAGGAGTTTACATTAATATACATGGATTAGAGGACAATTTTTATAAGATTTTTATATTTAGTTTTGTTACTTTACTAAAATAATTTGGCAAGTTTTCCTTCATTGACTGTGTTCTGGAAAGATGTTTATAAAATGGGAATTAAATGTCCTTGGAAATTTTGGAAGAATTCAGAACAAACCCAAGTGGCCCTAGTGCTTTTGTTTGGGAAGGGGGTATAATTATGGAATAATTTTAAAATTCCTTCCCAAAGAAAAATTCCCCAGAGAAGTGATGTCAGTAAGATGGCACAGTAAGAAGCCCAGAACCCTTCTAATCCCAACAAAAATACCAATTCAGCAACAACTGATAGCCAAATTCCTTCTGTGAGAAATAAAAACTGAAAGGCTCCTGAACCCCAGATGAACAAAATACCAAGATCACCAAAGCCAGGATTCAAGACACCTTATCACCAGAAACTCTGCCCTTGGCACAGTGCCATGCAATCATAAAGAGACACACTGGCTCTTGAATTTTCCTCATGGGAAGGAGAGAGTTGGTTCATGAATTCAGCATCTCACTTTTCAAAAGTGAATCTCCAAATGTCTGGCTTCTGACTTGCCAGTCTTGGAGCTCTGAGGGGTTTGGAACAGTCTACCTGCATAGGAGATAATGGAGACAATGACTTGACTAGTAGATATCAAGGCTCTCCATCCCCTACTACCCTAGCTTAGCACAGAGAAAAAGAATCTTGCTTCTCAGCTTGCCTCTGGAGTGACAAAGGGTTGATCCATGTGTCTAATGCCTCAACCTCTCCAGGGATACACAGAGAATGGGCAACTCTCTTCTCAGTCTTAGACTTCTGATGAGTCAGAAATAGTCTAGCTATCTAGGGGCAGTTAAGAACAGGGACAGAGATTCTGGCTGGCAGTTGCCATAGTCCCATGTCCCTGTTGAGCACACAGTGAATAGATGAATAACCCAGGTCACAGCTTCTTCCTAGAGAGGGAAGGAGTTGGACAGTGTCTAATGACCCAACTATTCTAGGAGTGGCCAGGGCAATGTGATTCAGTTTCATTTTCCCCAGTGCATTGGCAGGACACTAGATGCCTGGGGACTGCAAAAAGAACAAAGAATTTGAGTTAGACTACCCAAAAATTTTGAGAGACTCACCAGAATCTCTAGGGGGGCTGGTTGGTAGGTGTCTCCTCTGGTATAAGACCAATCTGTTAAGAATAAGAGAGGTGGTCATGTTGCCTAATGTGAAAGCACCAGAACAGAGTCAAAGAAAATGAAAAATTAGGCCAAGATATTCCAAATAAAGAAAGAAAATTACTCTCTAGAAACAGAGCCTAATGAAATGGAGTTACATAATTTACCTGATATGGAATGCAAAACAATGGTTTTAAAGATGCTTAGTGAGTTCAAGAAAGTAATGTATGAACAAAATGAAAATTTCAACAATAAGAAAATATTAAAATGAAATCACAGTGTTGCCTGGGTGGCTCAGTTGGTTAAGTGTCTGCCTTCAGGTTGGGTCATGATCCCAGGGTCCTGGGATTTAGCCCTGAATCAGGCTCCCTGATGAGCAAGGAGTATGCTTCTCTCTCTCCCTCTGCCCCTCCCCTCTGCTCATACTTTCTCTTTTTTGTTCTCTCTCTCTCTCCTTCTCTCAAATAAATAAGATCTTTAAGAAAAAATAAAAAGAAATCACAATGCTGAAGAACATAATAACAGAACCAGAAAAAAAAAAATCACTAGAGGGATTCAACAGTACACTAGGTCAACCAGAGGGAAAAAAAAATAGTGGTTTCAAAGGCAGGTCAGTGCAATAATTCAATCAGAGGAACAAAGAGAAAATAAGAATGAAAAGGAATAAAGAAGGCTTAAGAGACTAATAGAACACTACAAAGCAGAGCAATATGCACATTAAGGGGGTCTCAGAAGTAGAAGAGGGAGAAAGGAACAGAAAGCTCATTCAAAGAATTAATGGCTGAGAATTTCCCAAGGCTGGTAAAAGAAATAGATATCAAGATTCAAAAGCCCAAAAGATGAAGAAAAAAAAAGAATACAAAGAATTCCATCTGAAACATATTAGAATCAAATGTCAAAAGTTACAGAGATTTTTGAAAGCAGCAAGAGAAAAGGCATTTGTCACATACAAAGGAATTCCCATAAGAATAGCAGCAGACTTTTCAACACAAACCTTGTATGTCAGAAGAGAGTGGGATGTTATATTCAAAGTGCAGAAAGAAAAAAAAAACTGCCATCCAAGAATACTATACTAAGCAAAATTCTTCTTCAAAAATAAAGGAAAGTTAAAGATTTTCCAAGAAAAAAAACTGAGGGAATTCTTCATCATCACTAAGTCTGCCATACAAAATGCTAAAGGTAGTTTTTCTCAGTTGAAATAAAAGATTGCTTAAATAGCAGAACAGTAGCATAAGAAAGTATGAAACATCTCACACCTATCAGAATGGCTAAAATCAAAACACAGTAAACAACAAGTATTGGTGAGGATATGGAGAAAAAGAACTCTATGCACTGTTGGTGGGGATGCAAACTGATGCAACCACTGTGGAAAACAGAATGGAAGTTTCTCAAAAATTTAAAAATAAAGCCACACTATGATCCAGTAATTACACTACTTGGTATTCACTCAAACAATACA
This sequence comes from Canis lupus baileyi, assembly GCF_048164855.1. Lineage (NCBI taxonomy): Eukaryota > Metazoa > Chordata > Mammalia > Carnivora > Canidae > Canis > Canis lupus. The sequence continues at coordinate 12,206,777 of NC_132875.1, read as the reverse complement.
GAAAACTAATTCAAAGGGATACATGCACTCCTTTGCAGCATTATTTGCAATAGCAAAACTACAGAAGCCATCCACGTGTCCACTGATAGGGATGGATCAAAATGCAGTATGTATATAAAGGAATATTACTCAGCCTTCAAAAAGAATGAACTCCTGCCATTTGCATCATGGATGGATCTAGAGAATATAATGCTATATTGCTGTTATAATAATATAACAGATCTTTTCCCCTGAAGGGAAAGGGAATAAAAAAGTCAGAGAAAGATTCTGTATGATTTCACTTATATGTAGAATTTAAGAAAAAAAATGAACAAAGGACAAAAAAAAAGAGACAAACCGAAAAACAGACTCTTAACTCTAGAGAACAAACAGATGTTTACCAGAGGGGAGGTAGGTGGGGATGGAGGAATAAGTAAGGGGATTAATAGTACACTTATCATGATGAGCACCGAGTAATACATAGAATTGTTGGATGAATATATTGTACACCTGAAACTAATATAACACTATATGCTAACTATAATGAAATTAAAATTTTAAAAAAGAAGCAAAAGAAAAGGCAAATAGAGAATTCTGTACTTCTTTAAAGGTGGTGAGTAAATCACTTTTAAACCTTATATAAACATTAAAAGGAAGAGTATTAAATATAACCATAACAAAGAAATAGTAAGACATGCATAGTAAATATATATAAATTGTGACAACTATAGCACAAAGTGTGGGAAGAGGAATTAAAGAGTTTTTGTATTAAGTTGAACTAAACATGTTATCTGCTTAAAATAGACTACATATTAAAATAGACCATATATATATATATACACACACACACACACACACACTAGAATTTAAAATAGTTATAACTATAATATATTTTATGTAAGCCCCAAGAAACCACACACACACTAGAAGGTGCACAAAAAGAAAGGCAATGAAAGCACACCAAAACAAAACAGAACAAAACCAGAGGAAAAGACAGACAAAATAATAAAAGACTAACAGAAAACATTTAACAAAATGGCAGTAGTAGGGACACCTGGGTGGCTTAGTGGATGAGCATCTGCCTTTGGCCCAGGGTGTGATCCCGGGGTCCTGGGATGGAGTCCCACATGGGCTTCCTGCAGGGAGCCTGCTTCTCCCTTTGCCTACGTCTCTGCCTGTCTCTGTGTGTCTCTCATGAATAAATAAATAAAATCTTTTTAAAATGGCAGTAGTAAATATTTATCAATAACTTAAATGTAAATGGATTAAATTCTCTAATCAGAAGAGAGTAGTATGATGGATTAAAAAAAATAAGACCCAAGTATATGCTGCCTTCAAGAGACTTACTTCAACTTTAAAAACACATATAGGCTGAAAGTGAAGGGATGGAAAGAGATATTCCATGCAACTGATAACAAGAAGAGCAGAGCTGACTATTCTTACATCAGATAAAATAGACTAAGTAAAAAAACTGTCACAAGAGACAAAGAAGGACATTATATAATGATAAAAGGGTCAAGTCACTAAGAAGACATAAGAATTATAAATATATAAGCACCCAATATTAGACGACCAAAGTACATAAGTAAATATTGACAGAACCAAAGGAATAAATACACAATACAATAATAGTAGAAGACTTCAATATCCTACTTGCAATAATGTATACAACATTCAGACAGAAGATCAATAAACACAGGACTTGAACAATATAAACCAAATGGACCTAGCATAGGTCCACCTATGGACATTCCACCCAATAGCAGCAAAATATTCATTCTTCTCATTCACACCCAAAACATTCTCCAGAATAGATCATAAGTTAGGCCTCAAAATAATTCTTAACAAATTTAAGATTAAAATCATACCAAGTATCTTTTCTGAACACAATGGAATAAAACTAGAAATTAATAGAAAGATGGAAATTTCACAAATATGTAAAAATTAACACACTTTTAATAGTCACTGGGTCAAAGAAGAAATCAAAAAGGAAATTAGAAAACACTTTGAGACAAATGAAAATGAACACAATCTACCAAAACTTATGGGATGTAGCAAAAGCAGTACTAAGAGAAAAATTTGTTGTGTAAGAAGCTTACATTAAAAAAGAAGAAAGACTGAAAATAAACTAACTGTAACTCAAGGAGCTAGAAAAGAAGAGCAAAGTAAGCCCAAAGTTTGCAGAAAAAAAGGGAATAAAGATTAGAGCAAAAATAAAATAGAAAATATGAAATTTAAAATGTCGAGGAAACTAAGTTTTCTGAAAAAGTAAGTAGTTGAAAAACATTTAGCTAGACTAAGAAGAGAGAAGATTCAAATAAAATAAACCATATTGAAAGAGGAGGCATTACAAGTGATGCCACAGAAAGAACAATAAAAACCTCTAAGAGCTGATGAATAAATTCAGAAAAGCAACAGGATACAAAATAGAAAATTAGTGAGAGAAGTGTTACTGATTTTTGTATGCTAACAACAAGCTATCTAAAAAGGAAATTAGGAAATCAATCCCATTTACTATAGCACCAGAAAAAGAAAATAATTAGGAATAAACTGAGGCAGTGAAAAACTTGTAGGCTGCAAAATACAAAACATTGACAAAAAAAAAAATAAACGAGACAGAAAAAAAACTAAATTAAATAAGATAAATGGATTGAAAGGCATTCTGTGTGCATGAATTGGAAGACTGAATATTGGTAAAATGTTCAAACTCCCCAAAACTGTCGATAGATTCAATGCAATCTCTGTTAAAATCCTGATGATATTTTTTGCAGAAATAGGAAAAAAAATCTTAAAATTCATATGGAATCACAAAAGACTAGTACTAGTCTAAGAAGTCTAGGAAAATAAAAGAAGAAAAAGCTGTAGACATCACATTTCCTTATCTCAAAATTATTACAAAACTGTAGTAATAAAAATGGTATGGTCTTGGCATAAAGATAACATTGACCAGTGGAACAGAATACAAAGACCAGATATAAACCCATGCATATACATTCAAATGATCTGTGAGTTAGCAGTCTTTACGTTCTGTCTCCCTTTCTGATATTTCCCACACATTTCTTCTCCGGGAAACGAACTAGGGGTGGTAGAAGGGGAGGAGGGCGGGGGGTGGGAGTGAATGGGTGACGGGCACTGGGTATTATTCTGTATGTTATTAAATTGAACACCAATAAAAAAAAAAAAAACATAAAAAAAAAAAAAAAAAAACAAATGATCTGTGAGAAAGGTGTAAATAATGCACAGTGAGGAAAGCATAATATCTTCAGCAAAAATGATGCTGGGAAAATTGAATATCCACATGCAAAAACAATAAAATAGGACTCTTACAACATACACAAAAATCAACTAAAAATGGATTAAAAGCAAACATAAGACATGAAATTAAAGAGTTTATTACTAACTGAAAAAGCATTCATTTATATTTGACCCTAAGAAATACAAAGACACATATAAGCATTACCTGTGGGACTACTAAAAGAAAAGGGGAAAATAATTGTGAGCTAGTAAAGAAGGAAATGGAATGGAATTTTTTTAAACAATTCAAAGAGAGGGAAAAGATAGGAAAAAACAAACATAAAACAGATGGGACAATATAAAAGCAAATGTATTAATGAATTATATATTTAAATTAAAAGATTACTGTTATCAAATTATCTGCTGCTTACAAAATACACTTCAGAAAGATTAAAAGTGAAAGGGTGGACAAAGATATATCTAGCAAACAGTAACCAAAACACCTGGGCTAGTGATAACAAAATTTTTAGAAGAAAACAGACCTTAAGGAACATTTTTAGTGCTAACAAAGTATGTTATTTTTTTTTAATATTTTTTTTAAATCTTTATTTATTTATGATAGTCACAGAGAGAGAGAGAGAGAAAGGCAGAGACACAGGCAGAGGGAGAAGCAGGCTCCATGCACCGGGAGCCCGATGTGGGATTCGATCCCGGGTCTCCAGGATCGCGCCCCGGGCCAAAGGCAGGCGCCAAAGCGCTGCGCCACCCAGGGATTCCCCAAAGTATGTTATTTTTAATACTGTCAATCCACAATATAAGAAATTATAAATTTATATGTTTTTAGTTACAATTTCCAAATATTTATATTTGACAGACTTAAAGGAGAAAGAAATTCATGATAAGGGACTTTAAATTGCCTGTCTCAGTAATAAACAGATCAATCTGATTTTTAGCAAAATTAACCCAACCTAATCAACCCAGGGAGAGCACTGTGTTCATCCAAGATAGAATTGATATTCTGTTCAAGTACACATAGAATATTTACCAAATGTTTCCATGTTTGGCCATGAAGCAATTCTTAACAAATTTTAATAGATTCAAGTAAATCAGAGTAATTTTCAGGCCATAGTGAAACTAAGCTAGAAATCAATAGCAAAGATATTCAGAAAACCCTCAAGTGAATGGAAATAAGGCAATATAGTTCTAAATAATTCATGGATCAAAGAAAAATCATAACATGGATATTAGAAAATTATTCTGAGCTTAACAATAATAACAAGACATCAAAACTTCTTTAAAGAGAAATGAAGAGCCTAAATGCATATATTATATTTTAAAAGATTTTCAAAAATCAATGATTCAGGCAATTAGTCTCAGGTAATTTGAAAAAAAAAAAGAAAAAAGTAGAAAAGAAATAATTAACCAATGAGCACAAATCAATACAAAGAAAATTTTGTAACACAAAATCAAGAAAACCAAAAGTTATTTCTCTGGAAAGACATCAATTGATAATTAATGAATCAAGAAAAAAACACAAGCAAAATTTACCAATATCAAGTGGATATCCTACAAAACATTCAGATGCTAAAAAGAAAATAAAGTGACACTATTAATATCTTTATGTCAATAAATTTGGAAAAAGTACATAAACTAAGAAAATTATTAGAAAAAGAACTTATCAAGAAGCTGATATTTCTATATTTATGAATTAAGGAAAATAAATCTGTAATAGAAAATATTCCCACAAATGACTGCATATCCAGATGATATGCATACTGGGAAATTCTTCCAAATATTTAAAGGGATATATCATTATTATGTAAATTCTTCTAGAAATTAGATTAAGAGGAAACACTTTCCAAATAGTTTTTGACACTAAAACCTAAAAAAGATAATCAAAAGAAAAGAACTTTGCATGCCAATCTCTCTGAAGTGTAAAAATAGGGAAAAATATTAGCACATACAATCTCACAGTGTGTGTGTGTGTATATATATATATATATACACACACACACTATAAAACATCAGAACCAATTTAATTTCTAAAATGCAAGTTAGATTTAGCTTCTTGAAAACCAATCAATACACTTGGCCACATTAACTTAAAGAGAAAGCCAATGTGACCATCTCCAGAAAAACCATGTGATAAAATTTTGCTGTCCATTCTTGATAGAAAAGAAAACTCTTAGCTAGGAAAAGAAGGGAATTTCTTCCATCAAGAATACCAACCAAAAAATATTGGGAATATAAATTAGTACAGCTACTGCAGAGAAACAATATGGAGGTTCCCCAAAAAATTAAAAATAGAAATACCATATGATCCAATAACTCCACCATTGAGTATTTACCCAAAAACAATGATGCTAATTTGAAAGGATATGTGTACTTCTATGTTCATTGAAGAAGTATTGACAATAGCCAAGCTATAGAAGTGCCCATCAGTACATAAATGGATAAAGAGGTGATAAATATACATACAATAGAATAGTATACAGCCATAAAAAGAATAGGATCTTGCCATTTATGACAACATGGATGGGCCTAGAAGGTATTACACTAAGTGAAATAAGTCAGGCTAAGACGAATACCACGTGATTTCATTCATATAAGGAATGTAAGAAAAAAAAACAAGTAAATAAACAAAAACAGAATCATATCTATAAATACACAGAACTGATGGCTGCCAGAGGAAAGGGGGATGGGAGACTGGAAAAAAAATAGGTGACCACGAATTGGAGATATAGGCTCACAGTTATGGGATAAATCTCAAAAAAATTAAGAATACCAACAACATCATAAAAGGACTATAGCGGATATTATACTTAATGGTGAATAGATGTCCATGGTTGCCATTTCTATTCATCATTAAACTCTGGGCCAACGCAATGAAGCAAAATAATTGGTATGAATATGGGAAAGAAGGAAATACACCTGTCAGCATCCACAGATAACAATAAGGAGTATGTGGAAAATGCAAAAGAATCTATATACCTCTAAAATGAAGGAATAAATTGAGCAAAATAGGTGGATGATCAAAACATAAAAATCAATTACATTTTTACCTAATAACATACAATTAAAACTTCAAACTTATTATTTAAGTAGCTTAGTCAAAGAAATAAATAAAAGATAATGCACCAAATTTTACTTTGATAAATAAGTCACACTGAGAGCTAGATCATGTACATGGATCGACTCAATCTCAATTCTCCATAATTAAGCAAAAAATTCAATGTAATGCCAATCAAAATCCTATTGAACCAGGTTGGTTATAAGGCAGTTATAAAATTTATATGAAACTAAGGCAAATTGTAGTCAGGATGATCACGAAGAAGAAAAACAGACACAGAGAGATAAAAGGAAGCTGGAGAAGGTAACAAAGGACATTAGTGGACACCAACACTTAGTAAAGGTTCAATAAGACAATGTGGTAGAGGTGAAAATAGACACCAAAGCAAACAGAACGGAGAGTTCAGAAACATATACATATATGGACGCTTAATTTATTAAGACAATGCACTTTGGAGAAGTGGGAAAGGTTTATTGGTTTGTTCAGTTTTATTGTCTTGTTGTTGTTGCCTGTTGCTTGTTTTACCGTTATATGAAAGAAAAATCCCCAAATACCTTAAAATTGGAAATCTCTCTTTATAAAAAACATCGGTAAGACAGTAGAAAGGCAAGTCAAGGGGGCGGATAAAATATTTGCAGTATCTCCTAAATAATTATTATCCAGAGTATACAAGGAAATCCTACATAGGAAGAACACCTGCAAGTTAGTCAGAGAGAAACAATACAGAAAAGTGGCAAGATACTTGAATAAAACTTCTCACAAGAGGTCAATAAACTTATGAGTACATACCAACTTCCTCCACAATCAGAGAATTTTAAGACAATAGCAATAGATAAAATGAACCTCAATCAAAATAGATAAAATTAAAAAGATAAGAAATACCACCTAGGGGCAAAGATACGGTATAATTGGAGATCTTATACACTGCAATTCCATCCCTAGATTTAAACTCAACAGAACTGTGAATATGTTTACTAAACTACATATATTTGTATGTATTAGAATGTTTGTAGCAGTGCTATTCATAATGGCTAAAACTGATTATTCAAATCCAAATGTCCGTCGACAATGGGATGGGTAAATAATTGTTGAATATTCATGCAACGAAATTCCACGCAGCCTTGAGAATGAAGTCAATAACTGTATGCAATGTTGTATCTGAGTCTCACAAACATGGTGTTGACAGAGCCCTTCATGAAAGAATACATAACGCAGATTGCATTTACATAAAATTCAAAAACAGGCAGGACTAACAGATTATGACAGAAGTCAATATAGGGGTTTTCTTAGAAGAGGGAATGGAATGGAGAAGAGGAATGGAAGGAGGGTTAAAGGGGTAGGTGGTGGGGGAAGAGGGGATGGGTTTTTTGTTGTTGTTTTGTTTTTTAAAGATTTTATTTATTTATTAGAGACACAGGGAGAGAGAGAGAGAGAGAGAGAGAGAGAGAGAGAGGCAGAGGGAGAAGCAGGCTCTATGCAGGGAGCCCGATGTGGGACTTGATCCCGGGTCTCCAGGATCCCGCCCTGGGCTGAAGGCCGCGCTAAACCGCTGAGCCACCTGGGCTGCCCAAGAGGATGTTTTTGAAGGCTTAGAAATGTTCCATTTCTTGATTTTGATGCTGGCTACTTGGTATGATCAACGTGTGAAAACATGTTCAGTTTACATAAAATATATTTATGATTGGTCCACTTCGTATATATGTTAGATTTCAACCAAAACTTAGAGAGAAAAAACCAATCAGTGTATTTTAAGAGCTGAGCTTAGTTCATGGATTAGGTGTTATTATTTCTAATATTTTAGGGCTTATTTATTTATGCTACTCTTTTTCCCTGTTTCTGCCTTTCAGTAGGTTGAACAGTCTTCCTGGTCCATTTTCTTTATGCACCGATGAAAAAATTATACATTTGATTCATATTCTTAAAAAAATAATGATTCATATTCATATAGTGATTACCATTCAATTTTTTTATCTTCCTATAATTTTTTAAAGGCTTTATTCATTTATTCATGAGAGACAGAGAGAGAGAGAGAGGCAGAGAGAGACACAGGCAGAGGGAGAAGCAGGCTCCATGCAGGGAGCCTGATGCGGGACTCGATCCCAGGACCTCGGGATCATACCCTGAGCCGAAGGCAGACGCTCAACCACTGAGCCACCCAGGTGCCCCACTTTCATCTGTCTTGATAGTTAAATTGTCCTGAGTTTTGTTCTATGGCTATCAGTCTTTCCATGGATATTTATTATGGTTTGTCCATGGTCATGTCAATAGTACAGACTCTGTTAGAAACTTTCTCTACTTTGAGTCTCTCCTCTCTCAGGGGCTAAGTCATCCTCCAATGTTGGCTGAGTCCTGAATGCAGGCTTTTATAGAAATTGTCAGACAGTCTGCCATTTCTTTGTGGGCCACCTGATTGAAAAGACATGAAACTTCCGGCTAGTTCATATTTCAGCACATTTAGGGCGAAAGAATCAAGGGGATGTTTCAGTTCCTGGTTTTGTGGCTGCCAGTGCTTTGGGTTCTTCTCGTTCTGACCAGCCTTTCAGTCTATTTGTCTCAAGCTCCCACACCTAACTCTGTGTCTCCCAAATTTTTCCCTGGCCTAAGGAAGAGGGAAGTGGGGGAGGGGGGTTGCCAGGATCAATCAAGTAGTGCAGCTGGAATGCATCAGCCTATGGATTGCCTCTCTGAGCCACCTTGCTCCAGGGGCTACTTCTCCCTTTGGTTGGCATTAAGGTTCCATCGAACTTTCCACTCTGATCCACTTCCTCAATCTGCCACGATCTCCTTACCCTCTATAATTTTCTCTCCTTGCTTTGGCATGAAGGTTCCCCCTTTGCGTTTCAGCATGGTTATGGTGTTGATCTTTGATCATTTTACCAACATTTTTTTCAAGTCTTCTCTACACCCAAAGTGGGGCTTGAACTCACAACCCTGAGATCAAGAGTCACATACTCTGTGCTCTATGACCGAGCCAGCCAGGCGCCCCCCAATATTTTTAATATTGGCGGGGGTGGGGGGTACTCCATGAACTCAGTCGTTCAATTTGAAAAATGTGAAGTCTCAAAACATTCTTCAGCATTACTTTATAATTGTCAAAGTTAGGAGCAAAACTCAAGGTCTTTTGGCTCCACCATTAGTAGGTGGCGAATTAATTAGATCTTCACTCATTTCTACTTTTACCTCTTCCTGATCTTAATAAGCTACTCTTGTAAATATTTAGGATTATTATTATTTCTGCTATTTATATTGCAAATCCTCTTTCAGATCGGTTTTCCTGTTTCATACCCAAATTTAGAGCAATATGACTTCAATCCCTATTTAGATTTCAATATTCTTGTTCTGATTTTTTTATACCATAATTTCCTTATCCTAAATTTCTTGATGTTGCTTCTTGTCTCACATAGCAGGGGCCCAGAAGTGTGCCTGAAGAGTCCCTTTTAGAAAGTATATAATGTGAAACGTGTCCCCCTGGTTTGATACAGTGCAGCAGCCCTGGCAGGTGTATTTTGCATAAAGAACGCAGTGATTCTATTTTCACTTCTGAGATTTGTTAATGTAGAAAAGAAGTCTGCAAATATGCAGTTCAGTTACATTTCATGTCATTAATTAGTCTAACAAAATGTTTTGAACATTGAAAGAATTTTTAACAAGTTTGATCTTTAACACTTTAGGCTTGAATTTTAAAACCATGTATGACAATTACATTCTATGAAGCTTTTTTAAAAGGAAGAAACGTCTATTTACAAGTAAATAATGATTTTTAAAAATGGGCAATGAGCCTATCTATGAAGCAAGTATCCTTATCGTACAGGTACCCCTGTTGTATTATGTAATCTCTCCAAAAACATATTCACTAGTCAACAAGCCGTAGAAGTTTTGCATTCTATGGAGGAACTAAGCAAAATTGGCTGCTACTTAATCAGGCTAATGCCAGCAATTCCTCTCTCTCTCTCATTTTCTCTTTGGAGTCCCCAGTCCCTCAATTACCAGAGCTACAAAATGGTACACCAACTTGGTCTAGAATTTCCATCACTATTTTTCAGGACGAGCTTAGGTAAGAGATAGGAGTGTGCACTGATTTCAGAAAGACAATCTATAGGTCATATATATGTATATACATATGGGGGGGGCAGGGAACTCTTCCAAAATACTGATCACTTTTCCACAAAATTTACTTTCCTCTCATATCCCAGGCAGCCAAGCTGTTTGCTCATTGTCTCAAGGGAGGGATAAGGGAAGGCAGAAATAGAAATAAAATACAAAATTCACTAGGAGATACTTATTGTTTCTTTTTATAAATGAAAAAGTTGAGGATCACAGAAATAATCAGCCCAACACTGCCCTGGTGGTAAAGGATAAGAATTAGGATTCCACCCAGGACGGTCTTTCTTCAGAGGCTACAAACCTGGGCTACACCCCAGACTTTATAAAATTCATCACTCCCATCGTACAACCCAAATCACTCTGTCAGTTCATGAAGAACCCAAGGCATCTGGTCTCCCTCCCTGTCTCCATCCTTCTCTCTCTCTCTCTCTCTCTCTCTCTCATATCCCAGTTTATCATTATTGAGCTATAATCAGCAATTCACTCTCTTACTAAGCGAGGGTATCATGGTCACCAACACCTTCCCCACTCTGAAATCCTAAACTAAGAAATCCCACTTACTGTTTACAACCTTTATTCCTCCCACCTCTTTCTCACTCCCTCACTTTTAGTAAAGCTGCAGCAGGACCTCATGAGGAACCATGAATCCTTGAATCATCCTTCTTTATAATCCGAGACTAACCTCTTCACTCCATGCTCCTACCCACACCACAAAGTCATTATATGAATCACGGTGCTCTAACAGTATCATCACTTCTGTTCTTTCATTTTGACCCCTCCCAGTGCCAACCCAGACACAGCCTTGTATTTCCAACCTATGAGCTGCCAAGGGTTTCTGGAGGAACTCACTAGGCTCTATGGTTTGCTGCCACCATAGATCTAGGACTTCATATCCCCATGGGACCTCTGAACACTGTCCAGTAGTGCTTATATTGGTCACTTGTCCGTTTCCTCCTGCATTCCACGTGCAAACAATTCACATCCCTCAAGCCCTCCAATGTCCTCCAATCCCCCCTTTCATACCAGATGATGGTAAACTGCTCCCACCACCACAAGAGCCTCACGTCTTGTTCTCAGGGACAGAATCGTGTCTTTCTTCTTTACATCCAAAATTCTGAATTTCTGGGACACCTGGGTGGCTCAGCAGCATGTTTCCGGTCCAGGGATTGAGTCACACCCACATCAGGCTCCCTGCTTCTCCCTCTGCCTATGTCTCTGACTCTCTCTGTATCTCATGAATAAACAAAATATTTTTTTAAAAAATCTCTGAATTTCTCCTTTTAAGACTGCTTCTTGTAATATACTTTTTAAACTTATCTTTAGTAAGATATCTTATCACCTTTTCCTCCGGTGTTTTCTTTTTCAGCTACAAATATTCTAAATATTTTAATTTGTTCATATAGAGAGAGAGAAAAAGAGAAAGGAAGAGCGCATTAGCCTTGGTCTTGCTATAAACTGTGTTCCATCTCTTTTCAAACTTTGTGAAAGCAGTCTGTGTTCTTTGTCTCCATGTCCTCAAGCCTTTCTCTCATTTCTTTTTTCTTTTTTTCTTTCTTTTTTTTTTTTTACTTGAGAGTGAGAGAGAGCATGAACAGGGGGATGGAGAGAGGCAGACTCCCCGCTGAGCGGGGAGCCCAATGTGGGGCTTGATCCCAGGACTCTGGAATCATGACCTAAGCCAAAGGCAGATGCCTGACCAACTGAGCCACCCAGACACCCCCTTTCTCTTGTTTCTCGCTCTATCACACTCCATTGAAAATACCCTCCCTTAATGGTCACTGACCTCCTATTGGTCAAATCCATGAGCCTATTTTCAGTTCTGTTTCTCTTCTGCCAACATCTATTGAATGTAGTAATATTACCTATTCCTACTCTAAAAAAACCTCTTGTCACACTTAACATCCAGATATCTTCATTTCTGTCTTTTATTAATCCTTTTTCTGATCTCCAGATCTTCTGTCTCCTTGAATAGTCTTTCTCCTTCAAGTTCCTGTCTACAGCTTAGAATCACTTGGGATACTTTTTAAACAAGTTGAAGCTGTGGCCCCATCCCAGACCAGTTAAATCAGAATCTCTTTGAGCATCCGTATTTCAATATTTTATTTAAAGTTCCTAAGATGATTCTAATCAACAGCCAGAACTGGACGCTTATAGGTTTCCCAGAAACTAATCATTTTTATATGCATAAGCATCATCTAGGAAAGTCCTTAAAATGCAACCCTTCAAGGCCTGCTTGCCAGGTATTTTGATTCAGTAGGAGTTGAGTAGGACCTACAAATTTACATTTTTAATAAGAGCACCAGATGTTTCTCATAAAGGGTTGTCCAAAGGGCCCCCTCTAAGAAACATTACTTTAAGAATTTTCAGCCATTCCCTACCTGGATGTCACAGTCACCTCAAACTTACCATGTCTGCAATCCAATGTATTTCCTTGTCCCTTGCCCTACCTCTCCTGAACCCCGCTGCTTGCATTGTATTCCCTCTCCCTGCTAATGGCACCAGTGTTTACTCTGCGTCAAGGTAAGAATCTTTGAGCCAACATCTTTCCTACTTTCCTAGTTCTTCACATCACATTGGCCGATACAACCCTTTGATTCTATTCAAGAAACATCTCCAGAAAACTCTTCTTCCTTCTCTCTACATTGTTCAGGCTTTGGCTTCAGGGCTCTTACCTTCTGTTTTCTCTGCTTCGGTATTTGCACATTGCTGCCAAAATGAACTTTCTATTAATGAAATGTGCAGCAGATTATAAGGACCAACATTCAATTAAGTGCCTTATAGATGCCAGACATTGTTTTAAAAATGATGCCTGCTGAATTCACTTACTCCTCACCCTCTTCATGCTAGCGCTTTGCCCGAGGAACTATGTTGTCTCTGTTTTACAGGTGACAGTCAGATAATAGGAAACTTACCCACATTTACACACTGAATAAGCAGCAGAGCCAGGGTTTGGGTCCAGGCACATCCATTCTCAATCACTCCCCTGTACTGGTGTCGGACCACATCATTTTCCATCTTTTGGGTCTCGGCTTCCTCTACATTGCCTACAGAATAAAACAAAAGACGCTTCAGCGGAGCACACAAGGCTGTTCAAATTATCTCCACCTCCCACCCCCTCCAACCTTATTTCCTACCCTGTCTCTTCTTGGCTCTGGCCTCAGTGAGATTCTCACTCTGCCTCCCTACCAGGCTCTCTCCTGGTTCTACAACTTTGCTACATCTGCTGTATCTTGCCTCTCTGATCCTTCCTCCCCTCTCTCCCACAGCTGACCAGGCAATGCCTAGCCACCCTTTCCATAATAAGCTCAGCCACTACTGGTTCTATAAGAGCGTTGCAGGTGCTTTCAACAGTTTATCTTGTAACACCACTCTTTCAACTTCTTAAAGGCAAGTACCGTATAGTATTTCTGGAAGAGTGCCTGTATCAGTTTCCTAGAGGGACCACACAAATTAACGCAAACTCGGAGGCTGAAAAGAACAGAAATTTCTCCTTCTCAGTTTGGAAAGCCAAAAGTCCAAAACGAGGATGTCAACAGAACCATGAACCTGCTGAAGGCTCTGGGAAGAATCCTTCTTGGCTTCTTCCAGCCTCTGGTGATTCCTGGTGTTTTTGGCTTCTGGCAACATAACGCCAATATCTGCCTTTGTCTTCACATGGTCTTCTCTGTGTTCTGTGTCCTCGCCTTTTCTATCAGGACCCTAATCATTACCACCTTGTACTGAAGGTGACTTCCTTTCAAGATCTTTAATGAATTACATCAGCAAAGACCTTGTTTCCAAATAATGTCACATTCTGGGGCACTAAGGGGACATGAATTTGGGAGGACAGGATTAGATCTACTAAAGTGTCCCATAAGGACTAGTCAATAAATGCCAATTGATTATTTGGTAAAAGTTAGGCAGAATGAACATATGACAGATGAATCGAAGGTCTTATACCTAGAACCCATTAAGAATTCTTTCCATCAATAAGACAATATTATTTTTTTAACTTTCTATTTTGTCCTTTACTTTAAAAAACTTTATTTTTTAAAAAGTTTTTTTAGGTTTGTATCAAAATTGAGTAAGAGGTACAGACATTTCCCATATATTCTCTGTGCCCACACAGGCACAGCCTTCCCCTTATCAATGTCACTTTCCCTAATGTCACCTAAGCCTATACTGACACATCATAATCAACCAAAGTCCCTAGTTTACAATAGGGTTCGTTCTTGGTATTGTATCTTCTATGGGTTTGGACAAACGCATCATATATCCTTCATTATAGTATCTTCCAGGGTATTTTCCCTGCCCTGACAATTCCCTGTACTTTGCTTACTTATCTCCTCTGCTCACCCCGGAGAAATTCTTTAAACTCTTAACATGTTCACCATAATGGAAATTTTACTAGCCACTTCCCCTAAGAATGCCCTGCCTTACCCCTTCTGCTGACCCTCCTCCTTTCCTGTATTCCCAGTGTTCTCATGTTTTCTTCCCACCAAATTGCTTACCCACAGGCATTCTAACTGATAAAGTAATATTTCCCCACTTCCTTATAAATATAAGTAATTAGCACCTACCTGTGACATTCACTGGATCCCCCTCAACTCTAGCTTAATGCTCGTGATAATGCATTTGCTTGTTTGAGTGATAAAATAATTATCTTGTTAATTTTTTCATTAAAACATTATTTTATCCCATTAGCCCAAGAAGTTTGGGGAGTACAACTAACTTTTCCACTTCACCATGGGAATGAGAATGAGCAATATCTGCTGCTAATTCATGAAAATGGACTAAAAAATCCCAATCTGGGGTAAGGGGCATGCTTTGGCTACTCCCAACATTGACTGTTTTCTCATTAGATTAAAGCATAATATTAAACTCTGAATGGATTTCCTTAATACCAAAGAGCAGTCATTTTCCTTTGCCAGCTTTGAAACATAACCATCCTATTGAACACAAATCCCTGCTTAACTCATAATGTCAATTTTTACTGTTTTTATTCAATGATCCTAAAGTAGAATTCCCTTTTCTCCACAAAAATAAATAGTTAAATAAATCCTACCCCTTGCAGTCGATACTTGCATAACCTTAAGCAAAGACACCAAGCCTTTGTTTGTTCATGCTTAAAAGTGGAATAATAATAATGGTAATATCCAGTTCACAGAGTTTGCTGGGAAGATGAGGTGAAATAATCACATAAAAGTGTTTAGGACCCTGTATGGCACATAGTAGATGCTCATTAGAATTAGCTATTATTATTATTACTTAGACCAAAGTATAACAAAGGAGGTATAAAATCATGGAGAAAAGAGAAGGAAATAAAGAAAGCTTAAAAGAAAAATAAGATCTTCCACTCTGAGCTACACTGCTCATCAGGGTTCTAACATACTAGGTGTTTCTCTTGCCCTCCTCTTTCTCAGTCCACGATAAAGCAAAACTCTTCTCAGCAACACACTAACTGTTGGAACTGATCTTCCACCGATTCTGTGACATAAACATTGCTTCCTCTGGGGCTGTTTCTTGACCTTGTAGCCATCTTGACCGGCCATCTCATCTCTTCTAGCTGAAGCCCCTGCTGTTATTCAATTAAGCCTGGATACCAGACCAGAGGCTCCTGGACAGAGAGTCCCCAGCCCAGATCTCCTGTGGGTACAGCACAGAACTCACACAGGCAAAGCAGAGCAACTAACCGTTGGATTTAGAGCTTTCTGGTTCACCCTGCACCCCAGGCAAAAAGCAATGTTCCTTGGGGTTTGCACACTGTCTGGATGGAGTGAGTCATTTAATCCCATAAGGTAAATAACATCACATTTTAAATGGAACTCATTAAATACATTCATAAAAGCAATTAAGATATTTCAGTAACACCACAAAGCATTTATGCAACTCATAAAAAATACGGTTTTACTGATTACCAGCCTTCAAACACAGCTCTGAAATGGTGCATTTATCTTTAGCCTATTGATTAAGGAAATATGACAAGTTGCAACCAAATTTTGGCATGTTTCTAAATATTTTCTGAGTGTTGTAGATTATTTTTTTAATATGAGATCTGTGAGCCAATCTCAGTCATCAACATTATATCTTCTGGAATCATTAAAAGATTTAGGAAGGAAAAGAATGATATGTATGGTATGGTGGTTGCACATCTAGAAGAAAACAACCAGAAAGGAATCGAGTGATTGTAAAAACTGTTTTCTAAAATCAGACTAATTATTTAAAAGTACCTATAGGCCAATGTTTCTATAAATGTACTGCCTCCACTCTCATATATAGGCAGAAACATTTCTTTCTCCATGTTTCCATGGCATTTTGAAAATGATAGGACCTTATAGTGACTTGGAGCACAGTTTCTCCCATGGGTCTTGTGAAACAATAAGCATCAGAGAAGGTAGGACAGCAGGGCACATGGGGGGTGGGCCAGGAGAGAGGACAGTAGGGCAGGTCACACGGGGGTCCACCCTGCCATTTACTCGATGTGGATCCTGCAGCAAGTCACTTCACCTTTCTGTCTTATTTATGGTGGTGGTAGTGGTTGGGAAATCCATTGAGAAATATAAATGCCCAATAAATGGTGCCTATAGAGGATGTCATTGAAAAAGTACCGTGTCCTTAGGCCATTTAACCTCGTAAATGACCCTGGTTTCCTCTTTGCTTTGGACTCTGGGGAGCTTATAGAACAATTTTTTCTGACCGTCGCTAGTAACTACAACTGCATGAACCCAAATGGTGTACTTTCTGTGTGCAATTTCATTCCTGGTTTTGTTGTTATTTTATCACCCATATGTTTCGTTCCCTTAACCGTGTCAGTTATCTGCTTCTACTTTTGTAAAAGTGTGTGTGCATGTGAGCATTATATGAAATATTCTGTGGAATGGAGGAGTAGAATATTGGGAGTAAATGAATAAATATGATTTTTAAATTCTATTTAGTATAAATAAGTATTTATGGTTACCTATTTATACCAGAGTTGCTTTGTGTTGTCTCCACAGCGGACTATGAACTCCAAACTCCAAACTCTTCAAGCAACATGTCTTTTCCATTATTCTATTCAATGACTGTTAAATAAAAGCGTCTATTTCTTACTGTATTATGGATTCCTTTGGCTTTTTTGTTGTTAGAGGTCTTATTTATTTTAGAGAAGGACAGCATGCCCAGGCAGGGGGAGGGATACAGGGAGAGAGAATCTCAAGCAGACTTCACTCTTAGCGTGGAAAACAAAGTGAGGCTCCATGCAGGGCTTGATCTCATAACCCTGAGATCCTGACCTGAGCAGAAACCAAGAGTCAGTCATTCAACGGACTAAGCCACCCAAGCACTTTATAAGGAATCTGCTCAAATTTTTGGAAACAGAGAAAAAAAATATCTTAGAGTTTTATCTAAAAATTATGAATGCAGGTCGCCTTCACATTAAGCGCATGTAATATGGAGTTAAGTAAACCAGACTGTCTCAGGGTCCCATGGGAAGCCAAGTCGGGATTACACCTCTGTACCTTGGTCATCCACTGATTTTTTTCTCTCCATATTTCCATATATCAACTCTATGTTTATGAATAGGGTAATAGATATTCTGATTTTCAAGATAACAGTAAAGTCAGCTTTTAATCAGTCTCAGGAAGTAAATTATGAACAAAAATAGGGAACAGTTACACAGAAAAAACTTGGACATTCAGTCCTCATTTCATAGACAAGCTCAAAATTCAACTAATGCTCTTAATAGACTCTACATAGCTATCATTTGTCTAGGAAAGAGGTAATAAATTAACGGCGTAAGCAGCAACCAGATTTATATATACATTAATGTCCTAATTTATGAAAACCAATTTGTGTGATAAGGAAAGAAGAGTGCAATGCATTTCTCAATTTGTTTCCATGATCTCATTTACCTTATTACTATTTGTTATTATTTGCAAAGTTAATTGATTTCCCTTTTGCTCCACACTTTTCTCCTATTCTTTAGAAGGGATAACAGCTGCTTCCTTGGTGCTGAAAGGCACAGGGAGCCAGCGGTGACTGAGATGCTGACCCAGGGCTTTGTGCTGGTAGGAGCTGTGATTTCCCCCCCAAAGCTCTGTCCAATGAACCAGACAACAGCTGAAAAGCAGGCCCAGCTATTCTCAGCACAGACTGACAATTTGTGCTAAATTGCATCAAATTTGGGGATCCAGACAAATGGCCACTTGGGACGAAGCTTAACTCACCTGGTTTCTCTGAGTAAAGGATAAATCCCAATAGAGGCAACAGTTTTCAAATAAAGAAAAAGAAGCTCAAAATTTTCTAATCTCTCAGGATTTGTGTGGATGCTCCCTTTCCTCTGCTGCTCCTTCCTCTTTTGGGAAAATAATCTTATGTTCTAACCTAGGTTTGTTCACATTTTTCCAGGCTCGTGTCTGATTTTCACAGAGTACATGTGCCAGTATTACTCTGAAAGTTAAAATATGGGGCAAAGTAGTCCCCTGGTATTAATAAGTGAAAATAAAGATAATCTTGACATCAGACACTAATGAAGCAGCTTTCTGGAAAAGATCACAAAGCCCTGTTGTATCTTAAATATTCCTTTAGCCGAGTTAAACGGCACAATCACATTAAATCAGCTAATGTTTGGGTATTAGGATACATGAAAATTCCAAACTGACTGAAAAAATAAATTACATTCAGTAACTCTAGCACATGACATTGCTCCAAGTATTCCAATGAACAGCAAGAAGTAGCCAGTCCCACTTTATCTCCGACTGTTGTTTTGAGTCTCCTGACTGTGCTTTTTAGCTCTTCTTCAGACCTTTCTGGATACTTGATGATCTTCAAAATTCCATCCTCACATTTTTTGTGTTCTCAAATATCTTCCTCTGCTGAACCTTTACCCTTCACAGAGGAGTGTCGTACTTGTGTCTCTAACAACCCATGGGACATCTCTATCTCCTCACCTGTGTGTTTACCAACCTGTAGGCCATTTTCCTCTAAACCTGTGCAGCTCTCTCGAGGGCATGAATCTGCATGAAGGGCTCAGCCAGCACCTTCAACTCTCCACCCCCAATATCCAATGAAATCAAGAGTGAAATCAACAATCACTTCAACTCTCCACCCCCGATATCCAATGAATCAACAATACCTACAAATTCTGCTCTGTATCTAGCTCTTCCTCTCTGAACTCAGACAAAATTCCCCTTGGAAACTTATTGGCAGGCAGCTGTGTTTCCCCTTCTTGTGATCTCCCTCACTGGGCCTCTCTGTCTTCCAGCCCACATAACTTTCCATGCGATGTTACCATCCTGCTTATAAGTTTTCAATGACGTCTCCCTACCTATAAGAGAAGATGAATGGCCTCATCACAATAGTCATTCCATCCAGCTATCGCTTCTTTCATCTATTTATTTACTCTACAAATACTCATTCAGCCCTGCCTAAAGGCCAGGCATTTTTTGTACTGAAGGTGCAACAGAGAGTAAAATACAAGACCATGTCTTCTCTGAACTCTGGCCCTTAATCCAACCTCTTCTAACCTCCTTCCCATCCTCTCTTCCTACTGTACTTGTGCCCTACACTCCGTTCACACGAAATTTCTCAGAGTTTCCTAGATATGCTCTACACTTTTTTACCTCCCTGTCTTTCACACATCCTAGGCACTCTTTTAAAATGAATTTCTTCTTTTTACTTTTCTGACTTGTGAATTCCTAATCATACTTAAAGACCTAAGTCAAGTGTCACCTCCTCTTAGAAATATTCTCAGGCTGTCCTAGAGAGGATGGACCACTCATTTAGAACCAAAATCAGTTTGGTTTTATCCCTATGATAACATCCTTCCATTAAACACATCTAAAACTTAGCCAATAGCTAAGTGCTATACGATTGCCTTGTTTTCCATTTATTTACTTTTTTTTTTTTTTTAATTTGCAGCACCTCAAATAATGCCTTCAAAACATTAAACCTACATTGGGAAAAAATGTTTCTCATCTTACTTCATAAATATAAAAAGCAAACTAGTTTGGTAAAGTGAATTGTTGAATTCTAGTGGTGAAGGCAAAACAAATGAATTTAAAATAAACCCTACTCCCAACTTTACTGGATGAAAGGAACAAACTGATCTTCCAACAATTTTAACAATTTTTATTATTTTTATGACCTGGTTAGAAGGTAAATGAATGACCTAAATGAAAAATCTTTCATTTTTCATTACATCTACATGTAGATGAATGTATTGATGGGTTTCAGACCTTGAAAACAAGGTGTTTTCTCATAAGTGCAGCTATGATATCCTAGAAAAATAGTGGCTTCCAAGTAATTTACTCACAAAAGTTAAGGATTTCATGAGCACCTCTCTGATTACATGGTAAGATCTAAGCATGCAAAATGACCTCCTCTGACCATTATCAGCAGTAGCTATCTTATTCTCAACCTGCCACTTCTTGAAAGAACATTCGTTTTTACCAATGGCTACTATGCACATAGTTTAGAATAAATGTCTTCATGGTCCCTTGGAATAACTCAGGAAACTGACAGGGTATAGCATATTCTCCTACCCAATTTCTCCTTTGCTCCCCACCCCCACCCCAAACCCTTTCCAAGGCACCAATGTAAAAACTAACTGATAACATTCTGTATTCTTCACCAGTAGCTGGTCTATTATGATCTAAAACTGGGCTGCTTCTTGCTGCCGGGTGGAAATCCCATGAGC
The DNA here is from genome assembly GCF_048164855.1 of Canis lupus baileyi. Classification (NCBI taxonomy): domain Eukaryota; kingdom Metazoa; phylum Chordata; class Mammalia; order Carnivora; family Canidae; genus Canis; species Canis lupus. The sequence continues at coordinate 12,185,736 of NC_132875.1, read as the reverse complement.
ACCTATTGCTACTTCATTCAAAGACCAGCAGCCAGGGATTCTGAAACAGAGGGAGTGGAAGAGTAGGAAGAGGCTCTCATGGGGCATTTGTTTCTTGCAGATCCATAAAACCAAAGTCTTCCTGGCTGCTTTTCATACATGGGTTCATTCTTTGTTCAAAAGATATGGCATAAGGCTTAGAGGATATACAAGAACTCAAGCTGTTGGATTGTATAGAAAGGGGGAAGGTATTTTGTCAGCTTTTGAGATTTCTTTTTTAAATGTGACCAGACATTCATATACGCATACAGACTTTCATTTTAATCAGCAACATGCAAATTGCATATTCATCTGGCTGGACATAGGGCAGGCACTGTTCATAGAGATAGGGCTATGCATTATAGGCACAATTCTGGTGAAAAGAAATCTTTGTTTAAAAAAAAGTCCTGGAGGTGAAAAGAAACAAGCGTTATAAAAGCAAACACAATTTGGGACCAGGACTCCTGAGATGTGGTTCTTATTTCTGGTTGCCTAATACAAAGCCAATCAAATTTCTCGTGATTGTTTCAAAAACATCAATACAAACTCCACCATAAGATACAACTATTTGGTGCCCAAATGTTTCTGTTTGCTGCAGTGGTGCAGTTTTCCTAACAAAAACCTTTTAGTTGATTATGAGTGAGTCATATTTCCATGTTGGCTTATTTTTAACAACAAATTCCAATGCAGTCAGGGCTATTTTGGTGGATGAATATGCTCAATGTCATTCCAGACTCTTTTTGTCAAACTCATCAGTATCATGCCATATACCTATGTTTAATGTTGAAATAAAATGATAAAGTATGTTTATTTACATACATTTTATATTTCTTACATAATAAAAGAAACCATATGCTTTCATATAGTCAGTGATTATCTCTTTCACATCCTAGGGAGCATCTAATGTATACTTAATTGTAATACTCTACAGTAATGGTGAATCTGCTTTAACATTCCCACCCCCATACCTATTTCTGAGTCACAAGGAATAGTCATGAAATGGTTCAACTTTGGTTTGATCCCAGGTACATAGGTGACTCTCTTTTCTTCTATTTCTGTAACACATGGAAAATTTTGGAAAACTATGGCCATTGTCACTGCACTCATCACTTTTTACTGTTAGTACTTAATAATTACCTTCCAAGAGAGGCTACAAAGTGAAGGTTCTCACCTGCTGTGTTCATTGCTACATCCCCATTGTCTGGAAAAAGATGGTACCAAGAATTACATGGACACATCAATGTTTGAATGATAAGCTAAAAAGAAACAATAAGTAAATTGCCTAGATATCTGAGTCTTTGTATATTTGTATTTGTTAAAATGTGAATAGTTAAGCAAATTTTGGAATTAAATATCAATCGATAACAAAATAAATATAAATAATTGAACGAAAATTTAGAAGAGTAGAATATAGTCTAGAGTTCACAGAGAGAGAGAGAGAGAGAGAGAGAGAGAGAGATGTAGTGACGTGCAACATGCAGTCAAACAATGTAAAGGAAGGGCTTCTGTTGGGCAGAAAAGCAGAATTGTGACCGTTCTTCCTTCAGCAACAGAGCTGCACCATACTTCTCTCACATTCATCTTTGAAAGGAAAGGGGATAAAAATGAAAAGAAAGTGAACAAATGTTCCCCTATCAATTATACTGGCTTAGATTTGGGAAGTAACATCAAATATGTGCATACCTCCTGCCTGGTCCTCTACGCTGCCTGCTGTGACCCTCTCTCATTTCAGGAGCTCCCAAAGCTAAGGAAACATGTACACTGGGACTACTGGACAAAACCATCACCATCTTGATTTTCACTTCAAAGTGCCTAGTCCAGGTGTCAGTATTTTTCCTATAAAGAAAGCTGTGTAAGAATGTGTAATCCTACAGAACCAATTTTGTACCGTCCTCTTCCCATCTCCATCTCCACCCACTTCCCTCACTTGAAGCTGGCAAACAAGGGAGCAGAGTTGAAGAGGACAAAAGAATGCCCTGGTATGTTTGATTAGGTAAGAGTGGGAAGGCCTTGCAGTCACTTAAGTGGAGCCCAAAAAAGCAGATGAGATCCTTTGCCAGAATGCAAAAGCAGCAATATAAATCAGGAGCAATAAGTGGGGTCAGGGTCAGTAGAGAAGGCAGGACATAATACTCCTTTCAATCCCCCTAGTCCTACCCCGCAAAATCTCCAGAAGCACAGAGAACACAAGATAATTTCCCCCAATTTCCCATGCCCCTTAAAGAATTCTGTAGGTGTTGAGATTTGCTCAATGTTAAGAAAGAAAGCCTTGCATTCAGGACAAAGAAGCTGCTGAGTTCCTGACTGGAGCCTTGAGATGGTGCAGAACGGTAGCCATTTTAGCCAATGGCTTTATGGCCAGAGACTTCTCCATGATTCCATGATGCTATGATGCTATGGAAGTCCCAGGAATTGAATGGTACTCATGGGGGTAGAATAAAGATAGGGAAAGTTCTAATTACTGAGTTAAAATGCCTGAGAAAACCCAGAAGTGGCTAAAACGTATGCAGCCATCAGGTGGAATGAGGACTTGAGAAAGAGACGTCCGGTGTGATGGACAAAGTTCCACAGAACAGCGAGGAAGTATTCACATCTATTAGCATATATTGTGACTCCATTTGGCAAGCTACATGCCGAGGATGACAAGCATAAGTGTAACTAAACAATCTTTAAAGTGTCATGAATACCTGAGAAGAGATAAATACAAGTTTAATGCATTTTATCTAAATTGAAGGCAGCTAAAATAAAGGAGGCAGCAAAATACACTGTAGACACAGATGTGACCAATAATTTCCTTGAAAATATAGTTTGAAATCATTATTAATATTTTATATCAAATGAAAATATTATATTACTATTTAAATTTCACTGTTCCTAACAACACTGTCACCAGGAGGGAAAATGAGATATTGACCTACTGTATTAGGACATGTATTTTAAATTTCTGCACACTGAGTCATTCCCTTACTTTACCAGAAATATTTGCTCAGGAGCTGGGTCAATGATTAAGGAGTACAGGATGATCCGAAAGAAGTCTAACCTTCTGATCCATAAAAAAGATAGATATATACATAATTTTGAGGTAATTATTATTATCATTATTTTCATCATTTTATTGTTATTCAAGAAGCAGCATAGTATCTGCTTATAATCATGGACTCTGGAGTCAAATTCTAGCTGTGATACTCTGCAGCAAGTTGCTTAACCACTCAGTTAACCCATCTGTAAAATGGAAATATTCACCGTACCCACTTCTCAGGAATGTTAAGACAATTGAAAGAGGTATGACATAATGAAGCACTTGGAACAGAGTCCAGCACATAATAGATGCTACTAAGGTGTTTATATTTACATATATTACTTCTGGTAGTAAGTTTTGTGATCTCTAAACAATATAGTATTTTACAATTTATAAACTATACCTATGCACATTTAACTATTTTAATCTTCATAAGAGCCCTTGAGAAGTAGATGACATTGACCTCCCTTGTTAAGAAAGAGTACTGACCTTTGGAGAGGTTAAGCGACATCTCTAGTGAATGAAAGAGAATAGGATTGGAGCCTTGGCTCCTGACTTCCAATTCAGAGCTGTTGCTACAATATTCGCATTCTCAGCTACACTTGACATGAATCATTCTCCTTTTAGGGAAACATAGTTAATGGCAAGTGGAGCTAATACTACTTTATCCAGAGACATCCTATATGTAGACAGTGTGAATCGATGATGACATTGGCATCAGAATTGGGAAAGAATAGGTTGCATAGAAAGAAGTGCTCTTGGGTCTCATTGGAAAAGACCAGCCTGGAGGACTGAGATCCATCCAAACCAGCAGAGCCAACTAAGGAAATCTCACTGGGCAGGAGGTACACTGTGTACAAAGCAACCCCAATTCTGCAGATCAGAAGGCTGAACAAGGCTGATTACTTGGTAGTCTTGGCATGGAGGATCTTCTCACTAATCATTGTAAATGAAGTTGGATAAAATTTACAGTGACCTAATGTTTCAGCGATTAATAGGACCTTTACAGATACCTCACCAAAGAAGATATACAGGTGGTAAACATAGAAAAAAGTGTTCCGCATCATACATCATCAGGGAAATGCACCTTAAGACATCGAGATACCATTGCACACCTATTAGAATAGCCAAAATCCAGAACACTGACAACGCCAAATGCTAGGGAGGACGTAAAACACCAGGAACAGCTGTTAAGAATACATTGCTGGTTAAAATGTAAAATGGTTCAGCCACTTGGAAGATGAGTGGTTTCCAAAAAGCTAAAATATGCTTACCATATGACTCAGCAATTGTGCTCCTAGGTATTTACCCAAATGAATTCAAAACTTAGATCCATACAAAAACCTGCCTACAGATGTTGTTCCAGCTTTATTCATCATTGCCAAACTTGGAAGCAACCAAGATGTTCTTCAGGAGCTGAGTGGATAAATAAATTGTGGTACACCCAGACAATGGGATAATTGTTCAGTACTAAAAAGAAATGAGCTACTAAGCTATAAAGAGACATGTAGGAACCTTAAATGCATGTTACTAAGTGAAAGAAGTCGGTCTGAAAGGCTGCATACTGCAATAACATGATGTTTTGGAAAAGACAAAACTATGGGGACAACAAAAAAAAATCAGTGGTTACCAGCGTTGATGGAGATTAGGGAAGGGGACATGAATAAGTAGAACAGAGAGGATTCTCAGGGCAGTGAAAATATTTTTTACTATTATAATGATGGATGCCTGTCATTCTACATTTGTCCACACCCGTAGAACATACAACACCAAAAGTGAACCATCATATAAACATATGAACTTTGGTTCATTCTAACTTTTCAATGTTGGTTCATCCCTGGTAAAACAAAAACAAAAACAAAAACAAAAACAAAAAAATAATGTATCATTATGCTAAGTGATGTGGATAATAGGGAGATTCTGCATGTAGTAGGGTCAGGGAGCCTATGGGAAATCCCTATATTTTCCTCTCAATTTTGATGTAACCTTAAAACTGCTCTAAAAATCAAGTCTTTTAAAGAAATTATATGAGTATGAGTAAATAATAGTACTTTAAATGATGTCCTAAGAGACTTCCAAGGTTAAAAATCTGTCAGTTCAAAGAAAAATGGAGGCCAATATTTGCAAAGATTATGCTAGAAGGTAATGGAAATAATCCTCACAATTAGATAATAGAGCCTTTTCATATTAACATAAATGATATTTAAAAATTGAAACATTAAGCCATAGTAAGCATAAGCTCCAATATTAATGGGGCACATAAACAGAAAAAAATGGTTTTGTGCTATTTAATCTCAAAAATGGTTTAATGACCCTTATCTGATTATGAAAATAGCACAAGCAACTGTATTAGATAAATAGGACATTAAAAATACTGCTAACTGGTAAGCAGCTTGAAAATATCCAAATGAATGTATTTTAAAATCAAATTTAATAGTCACTGAAGGAATATTAAAGAGATGTCCTGGATATGGCTATGACATTGGCAAACATGAACACATACAAAGAAAATTAAAGGAAGGTATGGAATAACAGCTAGGAAAACAAATCACTGAGTGAAAGTTAAGAATTTGTCATTAATTCAGTTAAATCTGGGTTTCTGCTGCCTCAGATACATCAATCCTCAGACCAAAAGTAAAGTGTTGAATAGTATAGTATGCTTTCAGTGCGTAATTACAACATCCTAATACTAAAAACAGGGCCAAATACTTTTCTCTGGAATTAGGTTTTATATTAGGAGTCAGCTCTTCCGATGGGCTGGAGAGAGCTTAAGAAAACGTGCAACACGCCATGCTTGAAGCTACCACCCTTCTTTGCTCCCATTTCACTTGTCAGTGAGTGTCGTGATCACTAATGAATGAACATTGTTTGTCCTTCAATATTGGATTGTTGGCACGTGTGGTTTGGGATGATCCTGGCTCCCCTTCTTAGGTGCTCATTCATCTGCCTTTCTCCCTTCTTGAGGTGTTAGAATAATGGAGAAGCACGTCACCCCAGATGGCAAGGTGTGGGATCTTCCTAAGCCCCAATGCCCTAACTTGTAAACTGGAGGGAAGAATAATGCCCCATGGGTGGTTGCATAAAAGAGGTAATTGTGTGCTTGGTAGAACCAACAAGCTCAATTAATGTTCCATCCTGTTCTACACCTCAGACTACCCTTTTAGCTCCTAAACATTGCTAAATGGCTCCAATCCCATGGTTCAACCACCCTACTGCTGGCCATCTGGGAATCTCCCAGTGTGGACCATGGTTCTTTAAATTGCTCTCCTGGTACTATAACAGTGCATCTGAAATAAGTATGTTAGATGATCTGTAGTTAGAAATATGTCACAGACAGTCCCAAAGAGCAATGAATTAACCCCCAAACATTTGTTCCCATCCCAAGAGCAAAATTAGAATCACCAGACAATCTCGGTGCCATAACACTGATTCCCTAGAGCCAGAAGGGAAGGCTGATGGATGTTAGCTGGTTGGAGCCTGTGCCACCTTCACTGGACACTGCATTTGTTAGGTTTGCACATTTGGTTCAGCTCTAAAGGTGGAAAGCACTGCAAAATGATGAGTAGGGTTAAAAAGGGATCTAGAATCAGAAGGGGCAAAACTTTCCACCTGTCATTCAACGACATGATGCTTAGCTATATTTTCCCCTTGTCACTTACTTCACAAAAACTCAGCAGTCTTTTCTTTCCTCGTTTATCACGGTTGAAACTTTCAAACTGTAATTTAGAGGAACAGACCCAAAACAACCTCTGTTAATAAAATCTTGTTGACTTGTTGGGTTTTGTTTCCTTCAGGGAGCTGAGTGTTTTCTTATGTGTTCCCAAATGAGATAGCTGCCTTTATGAATTCATTTTCCAATTGGAAAATAGACACGAAATCTAGAAGAATGAGAAAGGCAGTGAGATCCTCTAAAATGTAATTCAGCTGCTAACACCTAGGATTGTCATCACTTCTCTGAGTTCTGGAAACTTCCCTAGCCTTTCCTGTAAGAACTCTCGTTGTACTGTCAGCCTGCATCCAGAAGAGCCAGCGATGGTTTGTGTGATTTCTCTTCCTTTCCCTTAGGAACTCCTTCATACCTTATCATCCACATGAATGTTGTTCCCAGAGACAGTGTTACTGAGCATTGACTATCTTATGGGTGCAGTCCTGAAACAAAGTGTATAGGACCGAGTGAAGAATGCTGTGGGAGGCCAGCCAAAAAATTCTATCATCTGCATATTTCCATACCTACCCCATGAAATTATAAACAATAAATAATTTCCAACCGTGAATTTTGTGAACTCGGTATTTATTTATTTATTTATTTATTTATTTATTTATTTATTTATTTATTTATTATCTGTTTCTAGAACTACTTCATAATGGGAATGTATCAATTTCTTTCATTTTTACACAAATTCTTTTTGGAACCCTGCAGATTACAAAGAAAAAAAAATCTTCCCAGTCAACATCATTCCCTACGACACCCTTAGCAAAAGGAGGAAGGTATCAGATCCTTAAGCAAATGATAGCCGGGTGTGATATTCAAAAAGCTAGGAATGACTGTTCTCATTTAAAGACAAGGCAGTTGGAAGCCTTCTATCTTAATTGGCAATTACAGATACAGCGCATCAAGTGGGCACGTGATAAATATCAGCGCTTGCTTGACCTGCCAAATATATTTGTTTGGGAAAATATAAATGACAAATTGACCTTCAGATTAATAGCTACCGTATTGGCAAAGTACAAATCACTTTTAACAGCCACATTACTTTAGTAAAGAGAAGCTTGCTAACTGCTCTTTAATTAAGTACACTAATGACCTAAAGGGGATTAGTAGTCTTGTCTGATAATCAATAAGCATGGCAAGATTGCTGCCTCATAAACTGGGGTGGGAGAACCAAATTAATCTGCAAAGATTAGTTCCCCCTAGTATTTTCCTGATAGCTTGATTCTATCCAAACCTTAAGAAACTCATAGTCCCAGACAAAAAGAACGTACCAATAATCTATTTGTCCTGAAGATGCCTATTTAATCTAGCAAATATGGCTTTAAAATAGTGCCAAAACTCCAAGTGACAGATAATAAGTCTTTTCCTGCAAAACATTGCTTGAATAACACTCAAACAAAAATCTCTGCTGCCCTTTTTAATAAGTGATTGACTAATGGATTAGAACTAACTGTGCCACAATGAGGTTCAGTTTCTTCATTTGTAAAATGAAAGAGGAGGCCTCAAAGGTCCTTTCCAGTTTCTACATTACATTTTGAATAGATAATAATGGACTTATTTTTGTGAATTATCCATTTTTTTTCATAGCGGGGCAGCCTTGTGCAATCAAACTCTAAAGTTCTGGGCTAACTCTTATTTTGCTCCTATACACTCAACAACAGCAAGCATCATGGACAAGAGAGAGTATTTGCACTGCATTTATCAAGGTAAAACAAAACAAATACATCAAAACAGTGATTGTTCAGTGTTTGATGCAATATGGCACCATGGAGAAGGGAGTAGATGGAGGATGGGAGGTGGAGTTTGGAGATTATAGCTCTGATGCCACCACAGTTTTGTTCAATACCTGACTCATCTACTTTTAAGATGCATGGCCTTAGATAAATTGTTCTTTTCTCCTCAGTCTCAGTGTCTGAGTATGAGAGGAGTAGCATGTAGATCGTCAGAATCACAGTGAGTATATATCCTACAAACATACTATGATATTTTCCATAGCAGATGCTTAATAGATGGCTGTTGCCTTTCCCATACCATCTTCTGATGTTTCTGGATAACAGGTAGATAGATCTCACATGCAAGTTGACATATATATGTAAAATTACACATAGTCCATGTGCAATATAAATATATATGGGATATAAATCCCACTCTTGTATCTGAGTACCCATCAAAACCTTTGAAAACTAGGACTACGCCTTCTCATCCGTTGTTTTCAGCTCTCAGTGTAGTACACACACACGGATCAAACTATTAAGTACACTTTATAGTAGTTTATTGGGAGCATTTTATTTATTTATTTTAAACCTTCAATGCCGTGTTGAGTCTACCTGGACAATCAGCCTACTTGCTAAAACTAATACATAAGATAATGATTTTCCTTTAATTATGTCAGTATTACTAGGTTTATGCTCATTAGTTTACTTATGCAATAATTACACCTATGTCCCAGGGATTGTGTGAAGTAGGCTTAAATATGAAATGACAGGGGATCCCTGGGTGGCCCGGCAGTTTAGCACCCGACTTTGGCCCAGGGCGTGATCCTGGAGTGCCAAGATCGAGTCCCACATTGAGCTCCCTGCGTGGAGCCTGCTTCTCCTCTGCCTGTGTCTCTGCCTTTCTCTCTCACTCTGTGTCTCTCATGAATAAATAAATAAAATCTTTAAAAAAATAAACATGAAATGACAAATATAACGACAAAAATATTATTTGCATTCATATAAGATAGGCTTTTTCTTAAGGTCTTTCTATAGCCTCATTTAACACATTTCTTATTGTAAATGTATGTCAATTATTATGGAAGAAATACTGTAAGACTTGGCGATTCCGTGGCCATAAAAGTGAGGAAAAGCCATCTTGCCAGCACGAGATAACCCCCTATTTACTAGGAACATTAAGATGATGTAACAAGAGCCACATTTATTTGCAGAATAATCTCAGAAACTTCAGATGCTAAAAAATAAAAACAAACCATTGAATTTCTAGTAATGTTCCTGATATTTCAGAGATCCTTTTATTAGGAATTGGTTATTTAATTTCTTAAATAAGTCTTTTAGGAGAGGAAAATGAAAAGGTTCTTTAGAACAAAATCTCTGAGCAAGGGAGAGAATCCCCCTTGTGTAGGTGTAATTACTATTTGCATTGCCCATATTCTAAGAGTGAAAAATCCATATAGTTTGTGGTAATGAAGCCCATTCTGGAATTCTTATGTGAGTTCCCTGCTTTCTACCAAATATCATTGTCCACCTTTTTAGATCCCATTGCAATCCATATTTTTTCCATTTGCAGAAAAGCAGATAGAAAGGTCAGCTCGCCTCCAGCACTGGTATAGCCTGTAGATGCTTAAATACTGTTACATTTCCCTCCCAACAGTTTGTGTCTGGGCAAATGGTTGTGAAGCCATTCCTCAGCTTGCTCACCCTTAGGGGTGATTAGGACTCATGCCCTGTTTCCCTAAGGGCACTTTCTGTAGGACTTGCTCTGATCAGTGAACAGACACTACACTACATACCCATTGCTGATGCTTGCGGACTGACTGGCTATTGCTCTTGGGAATTTGACCTGCCAATTCATCTTGAAAAACTGCTGAATTATGTATGCTTCAAGGTCACTCAAGAAGTCCTATCGTCAGAAACTTAGCCACCACTTTCCTTAAAGTCACCAATTTAATCTAGAGTGTCATTATAAATTGCAAAATACTTTGTTCAACTGCTTCCACATGGATGTGCCACCTCGAAATCCATACATTGTAGTAGGTCATGAGATTTTCTTAACCCCTCTCTTCTGATCAGCCATTGCCATTAAAACAAACAAATGTCAATCATTCACACTCATAAAATGTTTCCTCAAAATCCCTAGCTAGCAATGGGATAAAATAATAACAATTATAAAATTAGCCTAAATTTCCACCGTGCCTTTCAGTTAAGCCCTACAAATTCAAAACGTACAGGATATAGTGTTACTGTTTCTCCAAGGAACAGTTAAGGGAAATAATCACTCCTGAAACTAAGATCTCATTTTTTATTTAGCTGGAACAACACTACAAAGTATTATACAGTTGGAAGAGAGAGGGGCTCCTGGGTGGCTCAGTCGGTAAAGCATCTGCCTTCAGCTCAGGTCATGATCCCAAAGTCCTGGGATCCAGCCCCATATGGGAGTTCCCTCCTCAACGGATAGTCGGCTTCTCCTCCTCACTCATGCTTTCTCTCTCTCTAGCATGGTATCTCTCTTTCTCAAATAAATAAATAAAACATTTAAAAAATGAAAGAGAGAATGATAGGGTATTATTATTATTACTATTTATGCTATTAGATGTTTATAGGCAGCAAGAAAACGAACAAGGATAGAACATTCCAAAATCAGGGGCACCTGGATGACTCAATGGGTTAAGCATTGGACTCGGTTTTGGGTCAGGTCCTGATCTTATGGGTGGCAAGATCAAGCTCCCTCACCTACTCCATGCTCAGCAGGGAGTCTGCTTGAAGATCTCTCCCCCTGCCTCTCCCCCCCCCCCACTCTTACACACATTCTCTCTAAAATAACTTTTTAAAGATTTTATTTATTTATTCATGAAAGGCACAGGGAGAGGCAGAGACATAGGCAGAGGGAGAAGAAGGCTCCCTATGGGGAGGCCAATGCGGGACTCAATCCTAGGACCACTCCTTGAGCCATAGGCAGATGGTCTCAACCACTGAGCCATCCAGATGTCCCAACTTCAAAATAAGTTAATTTAAAAAAAGAACATTCCAGAATCAATTCAGTTGACGATTGATGGATCTGCTAAACACCGCTCCTCCTTTCTCGCTCTTACACATGGGTCTGGCTGAAGCCTTAGAAGCCTGTAATTTTAGCATCATTTCCAAAGACATGACTACAACATCACAGGGGAAAATGCAGAACAGTGAGGAAAGCACAGGTGCTGATGATCTCCCACCTGATCTCCATGGGACTTGGGCAAATCCTTTCACTTCTGCAGGCCCCCATTCCTCTTCCATAATTGCCTATCTCTCAAGGCTCTTAAAGGTTCAAAACTTATTTATGAAAAGCACCCCAGCACGATACTTTGTTCAGAACAGTGATTTTTAAACAGGTGCTTTATTTTTCAAAAATTAAAATTAAAAAGGCAAATAATTCAGTGGTGCCTATGCCCATTCATCCAGATAACTTTGTTAGCAGCAAGTAAGGCCCAGAGAGACCTGAATTAGAGAGAAGAGAAGGTTCAGAGAACAAATTTGTCCCCTGACAGTCACTGGAACCTGCCAGAGGTCAGGGGAGTGCAAGGTTACAGAAAGGAGAGCAATGAGGATGCTCAGAAGCAGTTTTTTGAGGCATCAAACAGAATTTCTGTGGCAGTTCGCCCTGAACTAGCACTGAGTCTAGACAAGGATATTTAATCAGAGGGCAGTGTTCTTAGCACCAAATTACAAATTTTATTTTGGAATAGTCATGTTCATTTCTGTTTCTTTCTTGCAGGAAACATTTTTCTCAGCATTCTCTCAAATTGGCACTTTATTTTTCCTCTACAATGGTAGTGGAAGTTCCAGTGATGGAAGACTTGACCCCAGGCATGAAGAACGTCAGGAGTCAGGAATGTGGCCCCAGGTCCTACCTTTTGGTTGGATATATGGACAAACCACTCCGGAATCAGGTTGCAAATGCCTTCTGCCACAGATTATGAACTGGGGGCCAGGCTTATGAAACTCTCTGCAAAGAGCATTCTTTTTATGTTTTTATTGCCTACAAAATGCCAGGAGAGTTTCCAAGTAAGAGCAATCAGTGTTAAAGAAAATAGGACATAAAATAAACTGTTATTACCTGCAAAACAGCTGTATTTCCTTTTCTTCCCACAGATGCACATAAACCCTCTGTATACTCTGACATGAAGAAATGTAATAGAACTTTCATTCCTGTAAACACTAGATATTTGTTCTTTGATAGGTAGCTTCTGAAAAAAAAAAAAAGTTGTACTTAAAATTTTATCAGCTGTTCCATGATCACAAAATTAAAGAAGAGATCTCACAAACTGATCTGGTCCGTTCTTGGTCTAAGATGAGAGATGGTCAAGGTTAAGAGCAAGTTCTTTGCAGCAGGACAGACCGAGATCCAATCCCAGCTCTGCCTCTTAGGACATATGTGACCTGTGGAAAGACATTTCAGCTCTGCAAGCTCCAGTCTCATTGTCAAAGTACAAGCAATAATAAATAGCACCTTCCTCACAGACCTTGGATATTAAATGAAATAGAATATGTAAGGTGTGAAATACAGCATTTTTGACTCATTGGAATCCCCATATAAATGCTACCTGTTACACCAACACTGCCCCTAGTAAATGGTTGTCTGTCGTTGTTTTATAATATTAAAGAGGATCTAATGTATAAGTAAAGGAAATAGGAACATTTTTAATTGCCCAGTTCCTTTTCCTTTTGTTCAAACCCATAGCTTTTCCTGATCGTCTTCCTGAATGCTGTGAACGGTTTTCCAGCACCTGTCTTGTAGACATATTCTTCACATATCTAGAATCATGATTTTACAGCTGGGAGGGACCTCCTTTATTATTTAATGCAACTCCCTTGTTTTCTGGATGATGGGACTAAGCATTAAAAGGTGACATGACTTGTGCAATGTCGTAGGTTTAACCATCAACAAGACTCAAGGTTTTCTGGGCCTCTGTCAGTGTTCCCTTCAGGTAATGCTCGCTCTCTCTCTCTCTCTCTCTCTCTCTCTCTCTTTCTCTAACAGATTCTGCCTCGGGTTTATTTGTACAAATAGCCCAGGAGGACCCTGGCCCCATGCAGACAGAGAGCAGGGGTCACTCCAGCCCTTCTGTCCTCACATCTGCAGACATCTCTACACTGAAGCATTTGTGGAGGCCTGGGCACCTGTGGGAGCTGGAGCCACAGCTGCCTTCTGGGCCTTGGTTGGAACCTTGGCCTTGGCCTTTGATAGACAGAACCTAGGAGCCTTGGTAATACGAGCAGAGAGCATTTCTTGAGTTGGGGTCGCAATGTAGGCAGGTCAAATGAGCTTGCAACTGCTGTCCCTTGGGACCTTGGGCTTGGTCTCCGTGGCCTTTGCTAGCCTCCACACATGCATTCATGGCCTTGGCATTATTGTCCTGTGTCTTGTCTTTTTCAGGCTCTTCTTAAAATGCTTCCTGGCAAAGCACAAATTCCTTAGGAACTTGGGATCGATTTGCTGAAGAGTTTCATATCTTCATTTTCAGGGCTTTCTGATGCTGTTGTGTGCCATTTTTAGGACTGTGTGGTCTTCGACATGGCCTTATCTGCACCAAAGCCATGGCTCCTGAAATGCTTGGGACTGGCAGATAGAACTCACCAAACTTGAAGCTAGCTCATCCTCTCCTGCCCTTGTCCATCAATATGAGTTCTCATTGCTCCTTTTGGTTATTCTATCCTTTTTAGGACACATAATTAGCATTTTCCAGGTTCTCTGACCTTCGTTAGAATTTGAAGACTCCAAACTGAATGTATCCCCCTGTTGGTATCTAACTATAGGCAAGGGTTCCTGGCTGCAGGACTCTTCTTTGCTCCCTGATTTTTTTGGACTGTCATGCCAACTCAAAGGACCTTCTCTGACACCTCTCCTAAGTAGCCCTGGTAAAGGTATGTTCTCTTTTGACCTCTCATAGTTCTAGGCATGTGGAGTTTGATCTCCTTGCCTAGGTTCTAAGTCCTGGGACACAGGGATTGTAGCTCTAGCTCCCTGCACAGAGCCGCACACTCACCTATCCCCCAACAGTTCTCTGTGGAAGAATCACAGGACAGGAGAGTCCCTCCAAGGGCTAGATCAAGGCACACCAGGAACAGCTTCTGACCTCTGAAAGGTAAAGCAAAAGGCGGAAGAATTTAAGTCTTGGTCCTTTCTTCCATTTCATCCCTCATTGACTATAAATTAACATATGACACTGTCCTGTTTTTCTTTTCCATCACTGTTAACTTTTCTAGGGTAGAAGTGTCTTCACAGCCCATGGTACAAACATTCAGGCACACGATTTGGTTTAAAGAAGATTCCGTTAGTATCCTAATTAAATTTTTTTGAAGTAAACTTTATAAACTTTCAATATCTAGCAACGTTATGCTCAGCAATCAGGCACTGGTTCCAAATTCAGCCAGCACAGAACAAGCTACTTAATTACCTGCGATTATTGAATGAAAGCTTTATATGGAGGAAAGAAATGATTTTACCCCTTTTTTCTAATTTCTGTTGTTTCATCTTCCTTTCGTCACACATCTACTTGAGCTTAAAGGCCACTGGGCCACATGGGTAAGACACAGACTTTAGAGACACACGGATCTGGATACAAGCCTCATTCTTTCCTCCTTGTTGTCTGTGTAATCTTTCTCTCTTTTCTAGCCTAAAAAATGGCAATGCCAACATAGATCCCCCAGGGTCCTGGAAACATAAACTGAAATAATGATGACTTTCTTTCCCCTTCAAAAAATTTTCATTTTTCTATAGGCCACAGTCCCTCTCTCATGATTAAACTTTTACCCTACCTCCTTTTGATGAAGACCAAAGAGTATGGATTTGGGGTGTAAAGTTTTATACATCACTTGTATCAACTTAAAAACCAAGATGTGAAAAATTGAAAACTGCTTCCTATATAACTTTATTAAAACTCATCTGAGGTAGTAGCTTAACTGCTCCCTAGTTTCACTGGTGGGGGTGGGGTGGGGGTTGAGGAGTATATACTGAAAGCTGGACGATGACAGAATTACTTTCGAGAAAAATACCTCTACTTGTAAGCCTCAGTGAAATGAATAGAAATCCTAAACTGAAGGGAGGGGAGTGGGCAAAAGGATGAGAACACATTCCCCATCCATAAAAGCATCTGACACAAGAAAAACAGTATCAAGTCCAGATGGTACCCAGCTCTGACACAAGCCAGGGAAGGCTCTATGGAGAGAAACACCGTATAGATTGCATGTGAGCAACTCAAAAAGCAGTCTTTAAAAGTTACGAGTGGAAATGTTTGTGGCTTGGTGGAGGAAAAGAATTAGAATTTAGTCATTATTCTAACAATGATTTCTTACAAGACCTATCACTTATCAATTTATGTCTATGCTTTCCTTTGAAATGTAAGATAATATGGCAGTTTTCAGCTGGGCCATCATGTTGGGAGTGTGTTGGTGTTGCTGGGGGCTGAAGGAACCAACCAGAAAAGCAAATGTCTCCAAACTGGTTTGCATGCTATGAAATGGGGTACAATGGAGAGGTCAACATTGGCCCCTAATTGTTATCATTCAGCATGCATTTAGTGCCTAGCTTTGTTTGAGATCCCCTGAACCATTTTATTTCCCCTCTTTCCCACTGTCTCCCCAGGGGAGCTAACAGCTAGTTATTCTCAGTTCAAATATTTCTTATGCAGGAAGGGTTTCTTCAACCCAGAGAGGCTGGATTAGGGCTTTCACTTCACATGCCTTAGAAGCCAGTATTTCCTTTCTGTAAGGACTCACTACAGTTTCCATTATTCATTCAAAGCCTGTCTTCCCTCTCACCCCACACTGTATGAATGCAGGGAATAGGCCTACTTTCTCACATCCTTCTCCAGGTGCCACAACGCCCAGTGCATGATGGGCTCCCAGTCTACATAGCGGACACTGTTCTATGCACATGTCACACGGTGATGAGCACACAAACCCTGCTTCGTGGAGCTTACCTTCTATGAGGAGAGACAGGCAATAAGCAAATAAGCAAGGCATTCTCTAGAGAAATGGTTGAAGGCGATGACTGCTTTGGGGAAAAAAATGAAGCAGGAAAAGGGGATAGCAAGACTGGGGGAGGGTTTTTTTTTAAGTAAGTGATTAGAAAAATGTCATTGAGGCTTTGAGCAATGATCTAAAGAAGGCGAGGGAGCAAGAATGTCTGTTACAAGGGCGTTTCTTGGTGGAGTGAACTAGTGAATGAGAAGAGGGGAGAAAGAACACCGTTTCTTGGTGCAGGGCCTTTGTCATTAGCCTGGTTCCAACGTATGTGCCCCATAGCGCCAGAGCAGGTTAGAAATGATAGACATAAAAATCTGAGTAAGAAACTCTGGCTTGGGGTTACCTGCTGTCTACTTTGAAATACACAACCGAAAAGAGAAACTAGATCCTGTGGTACACATCAACAAGACATCAAGGAGAGTAAGAGTTTGAACACCAACTGGGGCCACGTTCCTGGAACAGAGGGGAAGGGGCATCGGCATGAGCAAAGGTGGGAATGGAGAAAGATCCAGAGACCCACAGGAGGATTTGATTTCTGGGACACTCAGAGATAAGGCTGGCTTGCAAGGGTGGGTCAGAATAGAGAGTGTTTAACGCCAGAAAAAAGACATTTGTGCCTGATGTGACAGACAATTGTATTAACTAGCAGATTTTATGATGATTAATCTGAGGCCCAAGATAGATGGAAAAGGAGGAGAGAGGAAAAGCAAGTCAATTAGTTATGACAGCGACATTTGAAGCATGGAATGATGAGGGCACGGCACCAAACTGGGGAAAGATGAAAAAGCAAGTAACTTACTGCAGGATGCTGGGCAAGCCCCAAATCCTCTAGGTCCATTTTTTTGTTTTGTTTTGTTTTGTTTGCTTGCTTGTTTGTTTTTTTTATGTGTGTTTTTTGTTGTTGTTTTTTGTTTTTGCTTTTGTTTTTTGCCGACACCATAAATGAACTGGGCCAGATAACACACAGTGAGTTCCAGTTCTAATATGCTAGGACTTTATCTGTACTACACATGGATGGTATAAAGAGAGAGATCCATATTTTATATCAACTGGGGTATAATATTGCCTCTTTCCATGGTCCTACCATTAGCTATTGTGGGTATACCTAGACCAGTATGCTGAAGTATTCATTGGAAGCTTCACTTAGAATGTCTCCGAGATGCTTCCAAAATTCACATTCATATCACCTTGAAAAATACAAAAATTCACATGTATGAAACAATGAGAATTTTCAGAAATAGTTTATTTTAGTCTATGGTCATTATGAGAAAAAGTCCAAAGCAGATGAGGGAAAAAAAGAAAACACCCTTTCTATTGGCAAATCTACAAGTCCAACACTTACCATGTATGGAACCACAAAAGGAGGCTGACACTGGAAAAGCCACAGGTTATTTTAAGAACAGTAGCACATAGGCAATACCACCCCTTGGAGTTAAGAATTCTGTTTTCTTTTCTCTCAGCTACATCGACTATAGCCTAATTCCTGTTTGGCAAGACTTAACAGACTTTGGCCTGGTAACTGACCAACTTTCTCAACTACAGTGTGAGAAAAATCTCAGGCAAAAGTTCTATGTAGGCAAGTAAAAGTTCACTGAGATTTTAATTTGGGGGACACACCTTTAACTCAGTTTGACTACTCATAGATTGTTATTTTGGATTTGTCAGCTAACCTAATAGTTTCATTCTCTTTTGTTGTTCTCTCATTTTAAGGTAAAAGAACTCTTCCTAAGAAATTTTAAAATGAATTTTGTCCAAACACATTTGTGACTAAGCCTGCTTCAGTGCCTCTGGTTGCCCACCAAGTGCCACCATGACTTCAGCGTCTGTGTGTGTGTCCAAAATTACTTTTCCTCAAAATTATTGCAGGGCTGTGAAAAAAGTATAGAAGCATATATAATGTTGTATGGGCACCAAATGCACGCTAAAAAATAACACAATATGCCATATAGCAGAGGGTTCAGAATAGTTCATACAAAGAAAAGTAGTGGCCTCAAATCCACAAACAGAGCTGACTCTAGAATTTGCAGGAAGTAGTATGATAGGAAAATATGGGGCCCCTGGTTCAAAAAAAAATGCAAAGGGGAAAATGCATTTCCATTTCCCTCATGGATTCTCTTTTGCCTTGTTATGGCCATTTTATCAGCTATTTCACATCTCAGTCCCTGAGCACAGCGATACTCACACCAGGCAAAAGGCAGACTCTCACAGATACCCATGACTCGGCTCATGAGATACCTATTCAAACGCAGCCTCCCCCACACCTGCATTCACAATGGCACACAAATGCCAAATGCAATAGGATCTAGGTTTTAGTGGTTGGCACCATACTGAAATTGCACCAAATAATCTGGTTTTAAGAAAACAGAGTCCTCGATCACTTATTTTATTCATTTGTTTTGTCTTTACTTTGTAGAATTGTTTTGTTGTATAATTGCATTAGAAGTGTACCTAATTGTGCATCTGTAATTATTTAAGTAACATTATTATAAAAAATAAATCTTAGAGATCTATGACTTTTTTTTTCTCCTTTAAAAGCATCAAGATTATTAACTGGCATGAGCTGCTTCTAATGACCCCTCCACTCAACACTGAAGATATCACAAAAATGAGGTGGATTTATGAAGTGTTAAAAAGAAACAAAAAAAAAACACCTGTGAAAAATACTCGGGGAACCATGTGAGAGGGAGCACACCAAGAAGATGAAGAGGAAAAAACAAAACGCAGGAAACAGTGGAAAGGGGGGAGAGGGTTTTGTCATTAGGCTTTTTTCTGCCCTGTGTCCCATCTAATCTGTCATTGTGGAGCAGGGAAAGAGCCTGAGGCCAAAAAAGGGAAGGAAAACATGTATCTATGAAAAAACAGGGGACCTGGGTGGCTCCATGGTTGAGTGTCTACCTTTGGCTCAAATCATGATCCTGGGGTCCTGAGATCAAATCCTGCATCAGGCTGTCTGTGGGGAACCTGCTTTTCCCTCTGCCTATGTCTCTGCCTCTCTCTGTGTCTCTCATGAATAAATAAATAAGATCTTAAAAGAAAAAAGAATGAAAGAAAGAACAAACAAATAATATTAATGGAACTATGAGAAAAAAAACAAAAAAAAAGAACTTTAACCAGAAAATGGATCTTAGAATTAAAGAAGGAAAGCTCGTAATGGTGAAGGTGTCATTCTGCCAAAGCCATATAAGAAGTCTAAATTTATATAGCCACAGAAATATGGAGTTAACAAATCTAAAATGAGAAATAAACAAATACATAATCATATTGGGATAGTTAAACATGCTTCTCTTAGTAATAAGCAGGTAACATATCAGTAGAATTTTAGAATATTATAAGTTGTAGAAGATTTGATTGGTAAAATTTACCCAGTGGAAATATATATGACGCTAGACCTAACAACTGAAGAATTCACATTCTTTTCAAGCAAATATGAACATTTGCAAATATTGGCTATATAATGAGTCACAAAGTGAAGTCTCCACAGATTTCAAAGGACTGTGTTTGTACTGAGCATGTTGTCTGACCACAGCACAGTTAATACAGAAATTACTAACTGAAAAAAATCTAGAAATATACTTCTAAATAAACTATGATCAAGAAGGAATAGATCAGAATAGATCAGGATGTTAGAAATCCTTTTGAATTTAATGTTGAAGAAACAGTTAATGTTTATGTAGTCAAGCAAAAGCTGTCAAAGAAGAAATTTCATAACAGAAATGAAGGAAAGACAAAAACTAAATTAGCAAGCATCTATTTTAAGAACTTAGAAAAATAAAGCAAATGATCTAAGGAGCAATAATGGAGGAAAGATTTGAGAACAGAAATGAGCATATTGGCAATCCTCTAATAGAAGGGGGGGGAATTTAAGTTTGTTCTTTGAAAAAAAAAACTTCTAAAATTCATAAACTCTGGAGAGACTGATTAAGAAATAGGAGTATACAAGGACCCAACGTAAAAGGGATTTCTAGTGGAAAAGGAAATACCACTGTAGCAGGCTAAGTAAACCCCCTGAAGATAGCAGGTCTTAATCCCTGGAACTTGTAAATGTTACCTTATTTGGAAAAAGGGTTTGTACAGATGTGATTAAGTTAAGGATCTTGAGATGAGGAGATTATACTAGATTATCCTGGTGGGTCCTAAATGCCATCACAAATATCTTTATAGAGAGAGGTAGAAGGAGATAACATACAAAGAGAGAAGGCCAAGTGAAGACTGAGCAGAAAGAGATTTGAAGATTGGAATAATATGGCCACCAGGCAAGGAGTGCTAGCAGCCCCCCGTAATTGGAAGAGGCAAAGAATGGATGATCCTCTAGAGCCTCTGGAAGGAATGCAGCCCTGCTAACATCTTGATTTCAGACCAGTGAAACTTATTTCAGACTTCTGGCCTGAGAATAAATGTCTTCTGTTAAGCCAGCAAGCTTGGGGCAATTTGTTACAGTAGCCACAGGAAATTAATACAACCACTCTACTATAGACTTTGAAGTCAATAAAAAAATTAATTAGGGAAAACTGTGTGCAACTTTATGCCAACAAATTTTTAAAAATAGACAAAATGCACAAATTCCTATGAAAATACAAAGTAACAAACAAGATACAAGAAGAGATTTAAAAATGTGAATGGTGCTATAATTGTTTTAAAATATAATCCTAAGTAAATAACTTTATCTAGAGAACATGTCAGGTCCTCATGGTTTCCCTGGCAAATTCTTCCATGCATTTTCCAAAGAAATAACATAATTGAGGTCAATTCTCATACAAATTCTCCCAGAGAAGATAAAGTAGTTACCGTTCTTCTAATCTATTTTATAACCTTTATATCATAACCTGAGAATTACATTATGAAAAAAAATTATAAAACTTTCTTGCTCATAAACAGAGATGGAAAAATTCTTAAACAAAAGATAAGCAAACCAAATTCAGCAATATATAAATAGATGGATATACCATGATCGAATTAAGTTTATTTTAGGAAGGTAAAATTAATTTTACAATAAAATAGCAATCAATATATGTTGCCACGTTACCAGAATAAAGGAGAAAAATCACAGGATATCTCAGTACATGCAAAAATAAGTATTAGACAAAATTAAAAGCCCATGCATTATAAAAATTCTTAGCAATAAGTGGAAAAGAAGGAAACAGCCTTAATCTATTAAAGGCTGTCTACAAAAAAACCTGCATCAAAATGAAGGGTGAAAGTTGAACACTTCTTTGAGGTAGGGAGTAAGGCAAAGGTACTTGCTCTCACCAGTTTTATCCAACATGGAATAAAAACTTTACCAGTGCAATGAGATGAAGACAAGATGTAAAAGATATATGGATGGAGGGGGAAAGAAATAAAACAGTGATTATGTGTGAAAGATATGTTTGGGTACATAAAAACTATAAATAATTAGATAATAATTTACCTAATATTTACCTAACAGATATTCATCAGAATTAATAGGTAAGCTTATCCAGGTTGGTAGATGCAAAATCAATATACAAAATCAATTTTAATTTTATAAATTGCAAAAACAACATGAAAATTTAAAAATGAACCAGAGACATATATCCTTTATAAAGTAGAAAAAGTAGAAAAATATTTCATATACTAATATATATGCTATAAGAACTGTTTTATAGATGCCCTTTTATTAAAAGCATTAAAAAGTTCCAGAAGAGTAAAACTGAGCAGCATAACATACTCATGAATTGAAGTTTCAGTGTGACATGGATATAAGTTTCGTACAAATTGATTTATAGAATCAATGCCATCTCAAAGAAAATATTAACAGGTGTGTGTGTGTGTGTGTGTGTGTGTGTGTGTGTATCTTAGCAAGATGATGCTATTTTACACAGAAATGCTAAATGACAAGATAGGAAAAATACAATAGTGAAGTGGGATTGCTCTGTCAGCTATCAAGCCTTATTATAAGTATTATAGGAAGCAATTAAGAATGTGCAGGATTGGCACAAAGATTGACAAATGAATGAATAGAAGAGGGGACCCAGAAACAGACCTGTGTGTATCAAAGGTGACACCAGAGAGCTGTAGACAAAGGCCAGTCTTCTCAGTGGAGGGTGTTTACACAATTGGAAGTTCATATAGAAAAACAGAAAGATAGAAAACTTGACCTCCACTTTATGTCATACACACAAATCAATTCCAGATGATTTGAAGAACTAAAAGAGAAAGGCAAAACCATAAAACCTTAAAGGCAATGTTTGGAAGGATTTTCATAACCTCAAAGAAGCGAAACATTTTAAAAAGTAGGGCACTAAAAGCACAAACCATAGAAAAAGACTGATAATTTGGATCATATTAAAACGTAGCATGTCTTCATCAAAAGCTAGCATTCAGAGACTGAAGATGCAAGCCACAGAGTTGGAGAATTTATTTGCTATACATATAACTCACAAATGCTTCATACCTACAAAGTATTAAAAACACATACCAATCAATAAGTACAGATCACCGAAGTGTGGATGAAGCAATTGACTGGAACAGAAAAGATATCCAAAGGGCTAATAAAAGTATAAAAAAGCGCTCGATGGTATTAGTCATCTGCAAATGAAAATGAAAATCATTATAAGATACTACTACATAGTCATGAAAATGACAAAATTTAAAAGTATGCGATAACATTCAGACTTTTTGAATTTTCTCCTAAACTCTTAGTGGGAAAGTATATTAGTATAACCACTTTAGAAAATAGTTTAGGATGAACTAAAGTTGAATGTATGCAGGCTCTAGGATATGGCAGTGCTACCCTTTGGGGTATAGTGACAAATGCATGTACATATAAGCCAGGTGGCGTAGCAAAAAAAGTTTACAGATGCCAGCATCTTTTGTACCAGCAAAAATTATATACAACTCAAATATCCATCATTTAGAAAAATAAATAGTAGTATATAGCACTGAAGATAAACAAACTACCATTAATCACAACATGGATGGATTTCTCGAGTCATGTTGATTGAAAGAACCCAGTCACAAAACACTATATAGTGTATAATTCAATTTATATAAATGTCACAAGGAAACAAACTTCTACTGTGCTGCTTAGAAGTGTACAATTAGAAGAAAAAGAAGATCATGATCGTCTTTGTTTTAAGGAAGGGGCATAGATGTGATGTCTTTGAAATTCACAATGTTTCCATTCTTGATTTAGTTGGTACTTTCATGGGCATTAACTTCATGAAAATTCTTTAAAGACTATCTATGTTTTGTGCCCTTTCTATGTTTAAATATATTTTAGAAGAACTATTATTTACTATTAAAGAGAATAATTGATTAAAATGTCATGAAGATAATAAACATAAATGCAATTAATGATATAGACTCAATATACACAAAGCCTTAACTGACAAAGATGCAAATAAATCAATAATTATAAATGGAGATTCTAACACATTCCTCTAAGAAACTCTAATACCAAGCAGACAAAAATAAATCGTGATTAAATATTGAACATTAATAATGTGCTAAAATGAAAATTTTACCCATCATTCAGAATACTCACATTCTTTTTGAGCACAAGTGAACTTCCTCAGAAACTGGATCCTAACTTAGTCACAAAGCAAGCTTTATTAAATTCCATATTTCAACCTCATACAGACCATATTCTCTGACAGTCACAAAATATAATTAGAAATTAATACCGTACATATTTAAAACAAATATTTAAAAACATAGCTGTAACTGTATACACATACACAGTATGACAGTAGAAAGCCTTTAATTAGAGAGAAAATCATAAGAAAATTTGTGGAATCCTTAGACCTGAATGCCAGCAAAGATACTGCATGTCAAATTTTGTGGAATACTGCTAAAGCAGTATATCTAGAGGAAAATCTATGGTTTTGGATACAGTCATTAAATAATTAAAAATTGAATAGAAATTATCAAATGTTTATGGTATATTGAATTATGGTTTCTCTTTCTTTACTCCTGCTTATCTCTACACCCCTTACCACATAAATTTGAAATTTCTCCCACATGATTGCATAGCGCATTGCCCTATTCTTTGATTTTGAACTTGGCTACATGATTTGCTTTGGCCACTGAGAGATGAATAGACATAGGTGAGTGAGAGCTTGAAATGTGCTGGTACCTTGGGACTTGCTTTCCTGGGCCCTCTGCCACCATCGCAGTAAGAGGCGCCTTCTGAAGAACCTGCTGGCCCTTCAGCCCAGACCCCAAAGTGAGATAGGAGGGGCAGAGAGCCAGCCAGACCCACGGGCTGAAGTAGCTATTCAGTGAAGTCCTGTCTAGATTCCCCCAACCAACTCCAAGAAAGAAGTACTTATTTTATTCTACATGGAGGCTTTGTGGTTGTTACACAACAAAAACTGACTGATAGAAAAATCAGTACCTACAAATAGAGTTGCTTCCATAATGAAAGCTTAAAATACATGGAAGTGGCTTTGGGACAAAGGCAGTGGGAAACTTTGACAGAAAACTGGAAAATGTTATTGAAGGCTGACAAATGGGGGTTCGTGTTAGGTACTGGCAACCCATTTGTAAAAGTTTTGCCTTCAGTCACTGGGAAGAAAGAAAATGTATCTAACAGATTTATGGCTTTGGG
Organism: Canis lupus baileyi; assembly: GCF_048164855.1. Lineage (NCBI taxonomy): Eukaryota > Metazoa > Chordata > Mammalia > Carnivora > Canidae > Canis > Canis lupus. Next base: position 12,160,696 of record NC_132875.1, on the reverse strand, counting down.
AAAGATGGTTTGTAGTCAGAATGCTAGAAGCTTGAGCTGACTGCTCTTAACTGTCCGTTATAAGGTACAGTGGGAAGGAGATGGATTCAGAAATAAGCCAATTGGTTTGCAATCTAAATTTAGAGCGACTGTAGATCATTTCCTTTGAAAATTCAGATCTGATTACAACTCATAAGGATGTTCAGCAAATTCCTAAGTATAAGATCAATATGCAAAATGCAGTAGCATTCCTTTATTCAAAAACAACTCACTAATACAATGGAAAATTAGTGGTATTTGGCAATAGCTACAAATCCGTAAAATACCAAAATTTGACTAAAAAAAAAAAAAGCCTTAAAAAACCTAAGATTTTGTGTAGGGAATTTTGAGAAATCTCTACCAAAGAAATTTAAAAATATGAAAAAAAAATGGAGATAGCAGGTTCGTTGAATTTGATTTGTAAAAATGTTAATTTTGCCAATTTAATTTATATATTAAAATTCTAATAAGATTTATAAAGGGATCATTTTGAAAACTTGGCAAAACATTTTGTAATTTATGAGAAAGAATAAAATTTTCCAAAAAACTAATAATTTGAAAAATAAGATAAAGTGTATGTGGGTGAGTGAAAGATGCATCCTCTTAGATATTAAGGCAAACTATAAAACTATAGTAATAAAATAATAAAATACAGTATTAAAATATACTACTAAAATATAGTAATAGACATAGAAATAGTATAGTAAAATATAATAATATAGTATTGTGTCAATAACTTATAGATTGTCCAAAGAGCAGAATAAAAAAGAATCAAGTAATAGACATTTTTCTATATGGTAGTTTGGTATAATATAGATGTGACATCATACATTGGTAGGGAGCAAGGAAATTGAGGAATAAAGTTTCTTATATGACACTAAAGATATCCAAACTGGATTATAAAAGACCTACATGTGAAATTTCTACTATAGCAATAATTGCAAAAAAAATTAGAAATATATATTTTGAACTCTGAAAGGAGGATGAAACTGATGGATATGACTTTATCAAAATTAATAATTCCTAGTGAACAAAGACAAAGGTCAAAGTTACTGGATGCATGATCAGCTAGAAGACATTTGCCAAACCTGAAACTGACAGGGATCAATATCTAAAATATACAAAGAACTCCTGCAAATGAACAAGAAAATGTTAAGAACCCAATAGAAAAAAAGAGTTTGCTCTTTATAAACAGGTTATAAATAGGCAGTTCACAGAAAAGAAAACCTGATCTCGTACAAGAATAAGACATTCAGAGAAGTTTGAGTCAAACCCATAATATATAAATTTTCAAATAATCAAATTAGTGAAAAAAAAAAAAAAGCAAAATAGTCTCATACGTTGCTGAAAGAAAATAAAACCCAAACAGACTGCTGCTGGGAGTTCAAAGTGGTCTTATTCTGTAGAATAATTTCTGTAGTGAAAATGAACATACAAATGGTCAGTAACTCAGTAACCCCCTCCTGGGCATATAACTTAGAATAATTTCTGTAGTGAAAATGAACATACAAATGGTCAGTAACTCAGTAACCCCCTCCTGGGCATATAACTTAGAAAAATAATTACATTGGTCTATAAGGAAAACCACCCCAAGATGTTCATTGCATTATTGATTGTATTAAGGAATTGAAAGCAACCTTATCATTCATCACAAAGGGAACGGACAAAATGTGATATGTGACTTCAATGGTTTACTATGCAGCAGATTTCCTCCTAAAACATGGATAAGTCTTAAAAAACCTAGTGCGAAGTAAAAAATAAGAAACAGAATAAGATAGTCAACACAGCACAATTTCTATATACAAAAATTCTTTTGCACAGGAACCACATTACGCATTTTCCAAGTATTCACAAGATTTATGGTGTGGGGAGGGAATAAACTTGATGCCAGGAGCTGAGGACAGTATTCCTTGATCAAAGCAATAGGATTAATCCAGTCTTGTGTCCCATATGTAAAAAAAAAAAGATGTATTGTCTATTATTCAATTTTGAGAAACTCTTAAATGCAGAGTTCATGTTTTAAGATAATTAGCCTCAGGAGTTAGACAAATTGGGTTCAAATTTAGTTGGACTATGTATTTAACTAGATGGTCCTTGGAACAAGTCATTTGACTTCCTGGAGCTTCCTTTCCTTCATCTACGAGTTGGAGATATTAGTAGCACTTACCTCATAAAGTTGCTGGGAATATTAACTTTTATAATACATGCAAAGAACTAGCAGAGTGCCCAGCACGTAGTTAGGTCCATGACTGCTTTCTAGGCAGACCTGCATTGTGCAGGGGCACATCGACGCCGACTCTGTACTACTTCAGTGTTGCCCACTCAAGAGAAGCTCCCCAAAGCAGCAGCTAATGCATCTGGATCCAATGCCCTAATGACTTTCTCCCAGGCTCAATTAGATTATCCTGGAATCTTAGCTAGCCTCTCTTGGGGAAAGGAAAAAATAATAATCATTTTCATCATAATGAGTACAACATTTTTTTTCTTAAATTACCTAAATTCTAATAATAATCCCTTGAGATTATAAATCCCATTTATTGAAGTTGAACAGACTTTAGTCACAAGGCCGCATAGCTGGTTATTGGCAGAGGTGGGATTTGGACTCACGTATAACTGACTCAAAGTCCACACGTGAAACTGGTAAGGCAAGCTGCTTCTCCTCATTGTCTCCCCCTGTCAACTTTAGCACAACCAAATCTCATTAAACCAGAACAAGGAAGTCACGTGGTATAGAATTCCTTAGGTGGCAAAACATCATCAAAGCTAAACATCGTTTTACTTCCTGCCCAGCCCATAATCCTCACCTACATATTTATTTCTGTGGAGGAAGGGATTTTGCATACATATCCTTAAAAATAGTCTATTTATCTGTTTTGATTTATAAGCAGAGAGTTGATATTTTAGGGCTAGTCAGTTCATTTTGTTCACAAAAGAGGACCGAGGCAAAATACAAGTCTAGTGGAGATAACAGATCTCAGATTATTACCAAAGGATCTGCAGGATTTTTTTTTTTACCATGAATGTTTAGTATTTTTCATCTGTAATGATATGAAACCACATATTTAAAAGGAAAAAAGCCAACCCATGTATAACTCTAGACCTCATTTTAGAAACTGCTCTTCTGACGTTCATTTTCTGTGCTGTTATATTTTTAATAGCAGACAGTTCCTCACTTCCCAACAAAACTGTGAAATTCGACTGAGCATGGCGGATGGCATTGGAGTGTGAATAGTGTGATTTAATGCTCCTGCTAGTCTGAAATGTTTGCCTGTTTGGTCCTTGGTCACCCCTCCCAACAGCTCATTTGCATTTCCCAAACCAGCTCTCCAAAGTTCGGTCTGTTGGGGACCACACGGGCCTCCTGTGATTTTTCACAAAGGTAACAGGCATTTTTCTGGTAGGGTGAGGTCCCATGCTAATGCGACTGCATGTGACAACATCTGTATTGACTGAGCTTCACAGCTGCAAGGTCCTTTGCCAAAGCTGTGTTAGAGGGCCTCTGGCAAAATGATCCAAGGAATTCCGTAATTCTAGGACATTTAATTCTTTTTAAAAATAATAATGGAAAAAGTATATGCTCAAAGAGCATTTTAATTTATCCTTTGGGCTTCTGTGCTATTTATACTATGCTGCTGTTTAAAAATATTTTTATATACACACATACACATTTGATTTATGACTTCAACATACTTCTTAACTTGGGGCAAATTTCCTCATGGCCAAAATTCTGTGGCATACTATGGCAATGCAGCAGTGTATAAGGATATCTTTTCTTTTTAAGGTTGTACAATTGACGGCATAGTTAATTATTAATCTGGCTGGCATCTGTAATGAAAAAAAGGAGTTCTCTTTTTTTTTTTTTAGGTCATGGACTTAGTATGTAAATCTCTCTTGAGGCTGCAATCATAATATTCCTGCAGCTATGGTGTCACCTATTGTAATTTTTCTGCTAATAAACAAATTTGAGCTAGCCAGGAATCCTAAATTTTGAGACTAGTTGTTTATCTCAAATATACTCCAGAGAAATAGTAATGCAGTTCTGCTTTGAATTTAATTTAAACAGGAACAGGCAAAACAAATCTCTATGGAGGACATTTGACAATAATAAAATATTTCTCCCAGCGGGTGAGCTGGTAGCAATTGTATTGTTGCAATCCAAGCTCACGTTTCAGCAGGTCATTACCATCATAACAAGCCCTTGGACCAACTGGCATGGACATGCAACATTGAGCCCCTGATGGGCACATTATTTCAGACCTTTAACTTCATGGAGAACAAGACAAATACTCCTGGGAAAGGGGGATTATATTTTGAAATTCTTTTCTTTTCTGTTTTGTTTCATAATAAGATGAGGTGGGCAATCAATCTGCTGCTACTTGTTTCATTTTGTTCTTTCCACACTACCAAGGGGCCCAAGGAGCTAGACCTCCAGATTCGAAAGGGCCGGAAACATTGATTTGCACACTTCAGTATCTATTGGACTGTAGGGCTATCCATTCAATATGTAAACCATCATGGATGAAACAAGAAGCTCAAATAGATGTCTTTTCTTCTACAGTGTAATCACAAATTAAATTTTGCAATAAGCTCAGTGTACCTAAAGTTTTTGCATAGGCCCAAGAGTGAAATGTTCTATCTCCGTTCTCATTTCCACTTCCTACTTACCTAAATCTGCGACTTGGAAGACGTAGGTAAGAGAGGTCATCCGGAGAAATGAAATTTGTTCTAATTTTGTTCCTCTTTTGTTTTTGAGTAGGGAAGAACAGGTAGGTAAGCCACATGTAAGTTCAATTGAAAGCACATGGAAGGGTCAGATCAGCAGAATTTTTTTTTTTGTTTTAAAGGAGATTGTAAGATAAGTCTGCACAAGTTTTTAAGAAGGTATCTTACTTTTAGATGTGGCAAAACCAGAAGATGTGGTTTGGGAATCATCAAATAGAACGTGTCCCCCATGTGACTGTGGGAAGGATGGATGGGAAGAGAGGACCAGGCAGTGTGTGGGAAGGTGTTCGGGAGAAGCGGTGGTCAAAACAATCCAGGTGCATTGCATTGGCCTTGTGATTAAAAACAAGGCTGAATCCGTTTGTCATGATATTTTAAAAAGCAGTCTAAAACTCTCACAAAAATTCAGAGCCAACGTATGAAAATTTTTAGGCTATTCTTTGTCTATTTGGGTAACATAAAAATTTGAAGTATGTTTCCTCATGTCTTCACATTACAATCAGCTAAAGATTATATATATAATTTTAAGCATATATATAAGTACATAATATATGTTAATATATTTAAGTATATATTAAGTCTATATTATATATATACATATATATATATATATATAATTTTTTAAGTAAGCTCTATGCCCAGTGGGTAGCCCAACATGGGGCTTGAACCCACGCCCTGAGCTCAAGGCATAGAACTGAGCTCAAGAGCCAGGCACCCTGGGATCCCTGGGGGCTCAATGGTTTAGCACCTGCCTTCGGTCCATGGCGTGATCCTGGAGTCCTGGGATCGAGTCCCACGTCAGGCTCCCTGCATGGCTCCTGCTTCTCCCTCTGCCTGTGTCCCTCATGAATAAATAAAATATATAAAAAAAAAAAAAAAAAAGGTCAGGTGCCCTACCGCCAGAGCCACGATGACACCCAGATGAACTTTTGAACCATTCCAAAGCCCCACAACTTAGGCCACAGCTAAGGCCCAGTCCGCTGTGGGGTAGGCATATGAGCGCCAGGCAATCTGAACACTCTTCAGGTGACTCCAATATGCGGCCTAGTTGGGGGAACCACTAGTTTAAAGCAAAAAGTCATTTATAAACAGGTAAAAATAAAACTGATCCCTCAACACAAACACATAACCCATTTGTCAGAGCTATTCATTGTTTATATATCAAGAAATGAACATGCTGAAAGGTCAAAATCCTGTTTCATTTTCTCTGACACCTGAGGCGTCTCTGATAAATACGTCAGTAGTGGAAAAGTTACTCCGTGTAATAACTCAGCATTCCTTTTTTTCCTTTCTTTTCTTTCTTTCTTTTTTTAAAAATAATTCCGAATTCCAAAAGCCAGCAAGAGAAGTCTGCCGTTGGAGTTCCTGAGAGCGTTGGCACAGAGCTTTAAAGGAGAACGTCCCTGGGAGATGCCAGGCCAGCTTTCCCTCCTGCTAGGTTTGCATCTTGCACTGGGTCAGTTCCACCCCAGGACTTTGAAAAATACCCAAAGCCAAGCACCTCCGAACCTAAGAACCTCCGCTGAGCTGATGCCACTCAGAGGACCCTGGAACAGGGAGGGCCAAGCCGAGTGGGGCTGCTGGCTGCAGCACCTGGGTCCTTTAGGTGGCCTCTGGCCACTGAGTCGCCTTGTGTTTAGAGACCTCTGTGTGTCACCAGAGAACCGGCCACCCCTGGCAGGTGAGGGGCACGGTGGGCAGATGCAGCCCCACGAGGCTCCCCAGGTAGGCAGAGGTGTGGTGATGCCCCGGGGCGGGGGGAGGGGGGAAGCAGGTGCAAGCGCGGCTTGACCCGGGGCGACCCGGGTGTCACCTGTCGGAGGGAGAGAAGCGAGGGGAGGCCGCGTGCCCTGGGCAGGTGGGCAGTGCTGGTTCAGCCTCTGGGATTGGAAGGCAGCTCCCCCCACTCGTGCACTCGGACCTCCCAGCGCCCCTGCGGACCCCCCCGACCCCCCCCCTCCCCCAGGGAAATCCGGCCTGCGAAGCCTGCAGCCCGCTGCCGAGCTCGTGCAAGCCCTCGGCTTCCTTGCAGAGGGAGGGCAATAATAGGTATCTCGAGCAGGTTTTAATACGATCTTAAAATAGGGGGAAAGTTTTCTGTTATGACATTGACACAGAGGCGATGATTTTGAGTAATGCAGGATGATGTGGGGATGCTTTAAGTTTAAATAAGAGCTATATAAAGGCTTGTCAGAATGAATTCTAATGTGCCATGAGACACTTTGCATACTCTTAAATATGCAAAATGTCTCTCGGCACCCTCAAATTCATTCTGACAAGCCTTTATATAGCTCTTATTTAAACTCCTACTTTATTTTTAGGGAATAGGTACTCGGAGATACTGTCTGCGTGGAAGCAACAAAGGGCAGTGTTTATTGATTCGGGTCCTCAGTGGGCGGAACAAAAAGAAACACAATACAAAAGAGCAATCAAAAGTGGAAGCTTGTTTAATATTGCTCTACCATCATCCTGAAAGGCATAATAATTTGAGTTACACATCTGAACTGATTGGAGTTACAGAATCATATCTCCTTTTTGCATTTAACAATATATACAATATAAAATAAATACATTTACACAAATGGACATTTGCGGGAGCACACAGTATGGTACACATCACAAAAATATACAATTGATTGCTTTACAGATGTGAAGCCCATCTACAGCTATAGACATGGTTTTATTATTATTATTATTCTTTTTACTACTGGCTATAATGCAACTCCTGGATTATGATAAGCAGTTTAAATTTTTTTGTCCTTTTACGATCTTTGCACATAAGACTGCCATAAAATGTTTTCCTAGGCAGGTAAACAGAGACGCTTAAATAATTAAAATACAATCACCAACACCCATTTTCTCTTCTATAAGAAAAATAGCAGTTTTAAATATTTCATATCTTTTATGTTATCATTTAAATGCAAAATAGTGGAATAAATACAACAATCTGATCTGATTGAAACACAAGTGTAACTACAGGTAGTCACACGATCCTATTGCTTTAAATAAGAACAAACCTAAAAGAAGCAAAATAAAAATTTAAAATCATATGGCGAAAACATACACTTTTCTCACTTTCCAAAACTTCACATTAAGTAAATGGTCTTGCTTGAAACTCGAAGAAACTTACCTCGAGCGAGGTTTAATTAAGATGAGCATTTACCCTAAAGCCCGTGCAGTTCTTTTTTTAGATCTACGTTTTAAGTTGTGTTTCCTATTTGTGAGATCCTTGTTCTCGGTGATGCCAAGAGTCACTTAAACTGAAAACTAAAATTTGTACTTGATTCTTTGCACCCATCTCCATCTCAGGTTTTCAGTTGGTTGGCTCTGACTTCTGAAGCCCAAGTACTTTAATGTGATACAGTGAAAACAACGTATATATTGTATATATTTTACTTATATATAGTGTGGTTGGATAGTAGCAACTGAAACCCTGCACAAACTTTCTGGAAAATAATCTTTTTAAATACTTACATATATAAATAATCTTATAGAATCAGCACCTTTTTTTTTGTCCCAGGAGTTGTATTTTCTGTTGTTATTTTTAAAGGGATGTGCCAATTTCTGAACTCCTATCACAGCTATAAATTTCAAGTTATTGACCATCTGAATGAATTGCTAATGATGATTTATCTAGAATCACACTACAGTCACTTCTCTACTGAGAAACCACAATCTACGATATAGTCCCATATAGCTAATGATAGATACACAGTATTCCTAGCACGAGGCTGATGAAACATCAACCCAAGGTATTTTGTTTAAAGCACACAAAGTAGCAATAGTTTTGGAAACGTGTCCGCACCAAAAAGTTTTGCAACAACACAGAGCTAGTTAATAACAACATCTGAGAGATGATTGAGTGAAAGCCATATATATACAGCATTTAAAAATTAGACTTATCTATATTCTTGAAATATTCAAAGTTTTATTTCTAAGCTATACATTGGTATTCTATAATAAACCATTAGAGAAATTATTCCTTGTTTTGAAAATATTATTATGATTCTGATGTGTATCTGTTCATAATGAGTACTTGTTTGGAGTTTCAATCTCTTAATTATTATTAGGAAGAACCTTATTACTGGTAAGGAATAGAATATACTACTGTAGTCTCCTGAGGAAGTGTACATCCAATATTGTCTCTAATTCTACCCTGTGTCTAAAAGCACACACCACAAGAATCCAAACACCACAAGAAGAACAAGACAACAGTCTTTGAATGCAACATAAAATTCAGAAAAGCACAGCAAACATGAAACATTGAAAAGCTGAACTACATTTCTTTTGTTTGTTAGGATTACAATTTTAATTACATCTGTGTACATAGAATAAGACTGTTCACATAGTACAGAGAGCAGCTACTAACACTGGTCCATTGGTATAGCATTTGATGGAGGTTACTGTTTATTGGTTATTCAGCGACTGTAGATTTCGGGGGCATCTAATTGATTTCTTCATTAGATTACACCTCTTAACAGTCTGGAACCTGACTGACTTTCTTGCTGTGACAATACTGGTTGAGAAGCACACCTATTGGCTTAGCTCTTGGTAAAAACTGCAGATTAATTTAAACAAACATTCCTAAATGAATAAACTCATAAAGATTAGGTTTTAGAATTTGGTCAGGCGTCTGCTGTCTTTGATGATTTGTTTGTTTGTTTGTTTTTGTGTTTTTTTTTTTTTTCTCAAATTCTGGCGTTTGCCTTATTGCCTCTTAAATGAATACTGGCTCACAGCTCCTTCGGAGACAAGGTCTGTAACTTTGCAAACAGGCGGTATCTCATTCCTAACCACCATGGCAGCTAGAAATCATATGGCAACTGTGCCTCCCAGGTAGAGAGGCGCACTCCTGATCATTCTACGGATCTGTACTCCATGTGCAGTGCTTTACGTGCGTGACTACTCGGAGTCACTGTAGGTGTAATCTAATCCTTTGTGTTAGTGAACATTTAGGTAAACTGGAGCTCATGTTAAGAAATTGATGTTTGGGACCAGACTGGCACACAACATAAATTGCATCCGTGATAATATGCACCTTCCCTTCAACTATTGCTTGAGTAAGTTAAATTCCCATATTAATAAATGGCTGAAAAGTGGTAAAGCTGGTACAAAAAAATCTCCATTTGTAAGAAGAAACAAAACATTTTTTTTTTAAAAATCTTCCTTCAGGATTCATTTGTCCTTCATTATTGTTCATAAGTGTTCAAAGCCAGCACAAAATCGCAGTATTCTTATTTCTCTTTAGTATTGCATGAATGAATAAAGCTTAAACTATTCCCTGAAAAAGTTACATAGTAGCTAAACTAACAAATACCTGGAAGACTTGAAAAAACAATTAAGGAATCAAATGGCTGTAACTGATCTAGATGGAAAAGCAATGATAAGAAGCAGCCGATGCCACGTTGCTGAAGTTGTCTAATTAGAGGCTGCTCCCGTGAAATCTAATACTGCACTCAAGTCAATTGGTCTGTGTTGCGCTGTACTTTTAGGTACATTGGTTCTCTCTCGCTTTGATTCCTTAGTCATTGGGGACGTTATGGTTCACAACAAGCTCACTGGTATCCATATCATGGATCTCCATCCTTTGGCAGGGCTGGCTTCCATCTCACTTCAGTTAGAGACCTCTTTTAAAAGTTCAGCAGCAGAAGGAAGGAAGGGAGGGGGGGGAGGAAAGAGGAAAGGAAAGGAGAGGAGAGGAGAGGAGAGGAAAGGAGAGGAGAGGGGAGGAAAGGAGAGGAAAGGAGAGGAAAGGAGAGGAAGGAAGAAAGGAAAGGAAGGAAGGAAGAATAGAAGGAAGGAAGGAAGGAAGGAAGGAAGGAAGGAAGGAAGGAAGGAAGGAAGGAAGGAAGGAAGGAAGGAAAGGAAGGAAGAAAAAGGAAAAGAAGGAAGGAAGGAAGGAAGGAAAGGAAGGAAGAAAAAGGAAAGGAAGGACAGACAAGGCAAGGCAAGGCAAGGCAAGGCAGGGGACAATTTCCTTACAACTAGAGAAACGTTCAGTTGAGCAGAAAGGGGAAGGTGGAGAAAAGGGAAGGAGGCGAGGAGGAGGAGGAGGAAGAGGGAAGGAAGGCAGTGGAGGAGAAAGGGAAGCGGTAGTGAAGGAAGCCACGAAATGAGGGAGAGGAGGACTCAGGGAGGGAGAAAAGAAAGCAATAAAGCGGCCGAGAAAGGAGGGAAGAAAGGCAGAAGGACGATGAGAAAAGGGAGAAAGAAACGCATCAGGAGGATTGGGAGGAATCTGGAAGCTGCTTCATAGTCTTGCTGCTAAATGATCAGTGCAGTCCGTTGATTTTTGATGTTGGTAACTAAACGCTAAGTTTCTTCGACATCGCTCTTGGGTTTAGTTTTCCCTTTTCCGGCGTGCAGGTTAGGAAGGCCCGGGAAGCCTGTAGTCAGACCTTGGCCTCCAGCATTTCCAAAAAAAGTTTGTGCATGGGGACTTTGCCTTCTAGTTTGATGTTGTAGAAGTGCTGCACCGCCTTGGTGGAGGTCTGCCTCAGGAGCGGCAGCGTCATCAGCATCTTGCCGGCCCTGCGCGGGTCCTCCATGTGCTGGCCCGCCTCGTAATCCTGCAGCGCCTCGTGCAACACATCCTGCAGCTTCTGAACAGCCTCCACGTCCTCTATGTGCATGGAGTCTGCGCGACAAAGCGGGAGACAGAACAGGGTCAGTAAGAACCAGAGCCCACTCGGGGGCACCTCGATATTATTCTCGGGCCTCTCTGGGCTCTCTAAGCCTTGTGATCTGCTCAGAGAAGTTTACGATTCCAAAAACCTCTATTTTTTTTTTTTTTCCTTTTTCTACATTGCCCTCCAGCAGGTGATTTCCACCATGGATTTCCAACACAGAAGTTACCCCCCCCCCAAAAAAAATCCGTTATTTCAAAGTGTGGGATTTTTGTTTTGTTTTGTTTTTCCTCTAAAATGGAACAATCAGAGACTTTCTTTTATCAGATCACAATCTCTGTTACTTTATTCATTATCTCATTCACCGTATTCATTATCCCATTCATGTGTTTATTCACTCAGCCAGCAATTATCAAAGGACGCCTATTAAAAGTATTATTCTGGTTCAGTCTGTTAAGCGTCTGCCTTCGGCTCAAGTCATGATCCTGGGGTCCTGGGATCGAATCCCAGGTAGGGTTCCGTGCTCAGTGGGGAGCCTGCTTCTCCCTTTGCCATCCCCCAACCCCATCCACCCCTGCTCCTGCTCTCTGGCTCATTCTCTGTCAAATAAATAAATAAATAAATAATCTTAAAAAAATCTCTCCCCTTTAAAAAAATTTAAAAAATAAAAGCATTATTCTAAGTGGTGTGGAAGTAACATTGTCTAAAACTATGATCTTAAAAATAAAATAAAATAAAATTATGATCTTGCCCTCAGAAAGCCCTTATTTCCCAAAAGGAAACAAACAAACAAACAAACAAACAAACAACAACTGATGACCAGGGTTTTAAGAATTCTGTATAAAGAAACCAAATCTAACACTACATTCAGGTGTAGACTATCCAAAAACCACAAAAAAATTGCTTATCCTTTCAAGGTTTTCAGTGTACTGTTAACAGTTCATTAAAGCATCCTCATCCAGTCTGCTTCTACTGAAAAACAAATGAAGTCTTTAGATTAACGAGTTCTGAAATATTTTTCACATTTGTGAAGTGAACTTTGCCCTTAAGTGACTAATTTAAAAATCTAATTTGATCAAGCAAGGAAAGGGTTAACAGGGTTGCCACAATTATTCTTTTGAGAAATGTGAGATGTGGGGAAAAAGAAAAGTTACTGCTCTAGCTCTAAAACAGACACTTAATTATATACAAGTTTGAATCATTTGGCACGTTTTATTGATTCTGATGACAGTTTATCTGTTAATTACACATAATGGAGTCTTTGGGGGATTCTTCATGTTTAATAATTCTCCTTCTCTGAGAATGCAGAGCTCTAAGATATATGTAGTTAGCCTAATCTTTCCTATAATTCAAATATCAGGTCACATGTGCAAAAAGAGAGAGGAAATGTAATTTAAAATCAAGTGGCTAAACATATGGTAAAAAAAAAAAAAAAAAAAATATGGCAACGTAATTAGAAGGCTGACAGCCATAACCAGGAACCTGTTTAAAAGGTTTTTTTGCATTTTGTTGTTTTACATCGTCATTTTGAAATCATTTCAGCACATCCTTGGTAAACTGACCACTGTTTACACCAGGTAGTTAATGACACATTTCTCAAAAAAAGAGTTTTGAGTCACTTGGAATACGACTCTACTCCTGCCTGGTGGAGCCAAGAAGAATTCTTTCAGGTTGTTAAGGTCGACAGTGGTACCCTGGAGCGAAACTCGGGTCATTTCCCAACACAGAAGCTAGCCTGTCCCTATGGATTGTTTCTCCCCAGGCCTCTCTTCACTCCGGCTCCTTTCACACGACAATCTCATCCACTTCCTATGTGTCTTCTCATAGCAATAAGCACACGTCATTTCCAAAGATGTCTAAGGACTGGCAATGTTAGGGGAAACCTGTCATGGAGATGACAACGTGCACTGAAGTTTTTTTTTTTCTATTTTTCCTGTTAAATGCTGAAGGGGAAATGGGAGGCCCAGGCACACACTAACGGTGAGTATCCAGGTATTCAAAAAACTGACCTTGCACATAAGGAAAGGGAGAGAAGATGGACTTACCAAATATCCTGGGCCTCAAAGCACTCAAAGTAGAAAGAGGAATAAGTGGATGGGGAAAGAGGAATTGCATCTTTACAGACAATTTTAAACTACTTTCCCATCAAACCAAAGGAAAAGTGGAATAAATATAATAAATAGACCATATATTAAACACCCGTTTCGGGTAAGGCCTCCGATATGCCCTTTCTGAACACTGCCTCATTTCATCTCCTGGCTGCCAGGAAGTCACCTGGCACCGGATGCCTCAGAGTTATTAGGTTTAAGTCAGGTTTTTTTGTATCAAAATATGCTGCTAGAATGCATACCACTTGGCATTGTCATTTTTTAAAAAATGAGTTAAAATGATCTTCTGAGTCTATCTTATTCAACCTTCCATCTTCATCAAGAATCTTCTCTATATTCCTGGGGGTACCTGGGTGGCAGTCGAAGTGTCTGCCTTCAGCTCAGCTCAGGTTATGATCCCAGGGTCCCGGGATCAAGGCCCCACATGGGGCTCTCTGCTCTTCAAGGAGCCTGCTTCTCCCTCTGCCTGCTGCTATGCCTACTTGTACGCTCTCTTTCTCTCTGTGTCAAATAAATAACTAAAATCTTAGAAAGAAAAAAAAAAGAATCTTCTCTACATTGCTAATGAAGACATTTCCAGATATATGTAGAACATTCTATTTTATGAGATTGACCAATTATTAGAAATGTCCTCTTCAGATTTTTCCAAATCTGTCTACAACTTCCAGCCTTTGGTCCTGGTTCTAAATATTGGAAGGATACAGAATAAATGTCCTTCTTCTCCATGGCAGATCTTTAAACGCTTGAAGTGAGCTGCAGAGTCACCTCAGCCCCCACCCCAAGCCTTGCCTTCCCCACTACTCTTGCCCGGCAGGAGATATATTATAGGATGTCCCAGGAAATGAGGCGAGAACAAATAGCAGAGAGATATGCTCACAAACAGCAATTAAGACTTCAAACTATTCTTTAAAGGCTGTGATTTAGCTTGAGAGATTTAAAAATGATTTAATCAAATTACTATGATAATTTAACTTCCCATTTACAGAAAAGATTCTAACTCATTTTAGCTTTACCCATTCTCAGATCTGCTAATACTTTAAATGCAAACTCACTAAATCTGAACTATTTAATTAGACCATGATTCAGCTGGCAGACTGCTGAAGAAAATATTAATCTCCATTAGGGATCCTAGTTCAAGTTCTGGCTCTGTGGCTTTAATCTCTGTTTTGCTCTTTGGGCTACATTTATACATTTATGCCAGGCTCAAGAGAACTGGCATTAATTTATGTAATTATTTAGCTTTGGTTGTTGGAGCTGGTTTCTTTTTAACTTTATATTTTAAAGGAAATGGTCCCAGTATTTGTGCTAATGAAAACCAGTGAAACTTAATAATGGGAATCATAGGCTTATGAACTAAGTAGACACAGGGAGCCTATAACATTAAAAATACTGGGTGAGTGGTTAAAAACAAGGATGTCTGGGCCCAAGCCCAGATTTATTAATCAGAAAATTGTAGCTAGCTCCAAGCCATCATCTGTATTTTTAAAAATCTAGGTGCTTCTATGGCCAAGCCAGGGTTGCAAACAGCAAGAGAATTCTATTCCAGAAGAATCCAGACTTCAAAAGATAACCAGTGTTCGCATGAAGCCTATATTGTCACCCACATATTAAATTTCAGCACTTAATAATAAAATAGGACCCTAACATTAAATTCCAATATTTTATTCTGTGAAGTGGGATCCTAAAGGAACTTGTCTAGTTCGGATCATTTATTTTGGGAAGAGGGCTAAATATCCTCACACACCTACAGTTGCGAAATTCAGTGAGACTCAGAGCCACTGCAAAATATCTCATTTTTGTATTTTACCTGAAATAAAATATTGCCTTTTTCTGTGATAAATATTTTAACTATTGTGGGCATGAGCATAGCTACTCCTGAATGCCCAAATGTTAGGGAACTGTCTCTAGGACTTGTAGCTCATTCTTGACAATAGTTTCTCGATGGTGCCAAATCTTATTTTGAGGGTGGAACTGACAAAGCACATTCAGAGTCAAGTCTAGCACATAATATAAATCAACACTCAGAGGAACCCAGTGTTGATTTCTTTAGTGTTTATAAATTGCCTACATGAATAGGGGTAATAAGGGGTGAGCCGATGGGACTCTCCAATCACTAAAGGAATGAAATGCAACATGATAGAAAACACAGAGAAGTGAGCAAAAGTCTATTGTCTAGAAGATAATTTGATCTTAAAATTTTTATATGCAATATATAAGGAATCTAACAGAGTGATCCTCCTGGCTGCGATTGGCTGGGTACTGAGGAACTGCAAACTAGCTCTTGATTGACATAGATAGTTGACCCTGAATTTCCAAAAATGGTGTCAGTCATAAACTTTAGAAATAGGTAGACTAGGTTCTAGGAAGATGGCAGTGGTAGCAGCAAAATTATTTAATCTTTCCAAATCTGCACATAGAAAAAAGAACAACTAGATGCCCAAACTAAAAACTCATAGACAACACTTACAAACAAAACTAAGTGCCAAGGTATCCCCAACACACACATGCACACACACACAATCAGGACTGTGTGTGTTCCTGGCTCTGTCCACTGAGAAGGCCTAGGAAGGATGGCCAAACCCAGGAATGCAATAATGAGCAATAATTAGATTCCAGGCTTCAGCAAGGAAATAGTTAAGATAAGTATGGAACATCTTATATTAGATTAAAGGGTACTATCTACAACTACTAAGCCATTCAGAAAGATTCCAGAAGACAACCTGAAGAGATTTCCGCTGACTGAAAATGGGACAATTTGATTTTCCAAAAGGATTATAATTGCAATTGACTGAAATCCACTGAATAGGATTGGGTGGCTGACTGGGTGGCTCAGTTGGTAAAGCATCTGACTCTTGATTTCAGCTTAGGCCACAATCTCAGGGTCAAGATCGAGATCCGTGTTGGGTTATGCACTGGCCATGGCGCCTGCTTAAGATTCTCCCTCTCCACCTCCCCCCATACCTGCTTCTTGAGCTCTCTCTCTCTCTCTCTCTCTAAAAAACAAAAAAAGAGGAATAAAGAAATCCACTGAATATGTTTACATACATTTGATTATAATCCATTTTTAAAAGATAGAACATCAATTCTTTATTTTGAAAACTGGTGAATAAAGGGAAAGAATCAAGCTCCTATATAAATTGCATCATCAATCATCAATAAGAGACATGAAGAAGCATCATTTTATATAAGTATCCAAATGACTGACTATATAGAAGAGATGAAAAAATCACAGATCATCATTTTGCAACCCCCAGCAATGAATGGATATAGGTAATGAGCATCAACAGTTGCATTCATCCTATAGACACAAAAGGACACTGTGTGACTCCCAATGAACAGCACACCACATATAGGTGTCACAGGGATTGAAACTCAGTCTCTGGATCCAGTTGTCAATTTGCACAAAATGCAAAGGGCAAAGAAACATGACAAACTGCACCCAGACTATGCAATCTGTAAAGTCCAGACTGTGGGAAGCTGTGCAAACCAAATGCCCTGATTTCTTCAACAGAGAAATTATGAGAATATGAAAATGAAAGACGAATTTTTAGATTAAAAGAAGGTTACAAACTCCATTAATTTTTTTGTTTTGTTTTGGAAATGAGCAAGACTAAACTATCATATCTGAGGATACTTATTTAGTAGTAAAGCCATAATGGAACACAAGGAATGGATAAAAACCACAACAGGATAGTGGTTACTTTTGTGGGAAAGGAGGAAGGCTGAGATAGGGACAAGACACATAGTGGGGTTTCTGGGATATCTCACAAATTTTTATTTCCCATCCTTGCTCATGGGAATGATGCAAAATGGCTCCAAAGATATCCAGGTAGTCCGTTCTGTGAACTTGAATGTCACATTGTATGGCAAAGTAGACTCTGTAGCTGTAAAGATCTGCTATGGGAGATTATCCTAGGTTATCCAGGAGGGTCTTCAATGAAGTCAAAAGTGTCCTTATGGAAGAGAGGCAAAGGAGGAAGGTGGCAATGTTACCACTGAAGTATGATGCTACACTGCTGCCTTGGAGATAGTGGCAGGTGCCCTAAGTCAAGCAACGCAGGGAATATCACTCTAGAAGCTGGAAAAGGCAGGGAAAGAGGTCTTCCCTTAGAGTCTCCAGAAGGATAGCTACCCAGTCTATATCTAGTCTTTAATCTTGTAAAAATGGTTATGGACTTCTGATCTCCAGCACAGTAAGAGAATAAATAAGTACTGTTTAAAGTTACCAAGTTGCGGCAATTTGTTGGAGCGGCCTTAGAAAACTAATACATTCATTAAGTTATACATTTAGGGGAGGTTGGGGTGTGTGTGTGTGTGTTTAATCTATGTTTTATTTCATCTTAAAATGGTGAGAGGCAGAGATGGAGAGAGGGGTAGTGAGAAACTTCCAATGGAAGTTTCACTTCTAGAAAGTAGTGAGTTAAGCAGAATTCTGAGCAAGCTGGTAGAAACACTTGGCAGAACTGCCAAGGAAGCTGTTCACATACCAACTGGGAGGTTGGATCAAAAGACTTCTCAGGACTTTCCTAATGCAGAAAAATGAGAATTCTCATGTTGGAGAAGCAATAACAATTCTTATTTTGTGCTTAACCATGGCGAGAACAGAACTGATTTTACAGCTTTGCATGGAGAGACATGCATTTTTGGGAGAGACCTGCCTTTCTCATTTCTTGCCCTGGTTCCAACATTTATACTAGCCCCGCAAATCATTCTTCTACTGTATTTATATTAGGTGTTGAACCACAGATCCATAGCTCATAGTTTCTTTCCTCCAGGCTTCCCTCTCATAAATCCCAAATTATTGTTATCATTATTCTGTTTACCCTGCATAATTGGAGTTCCCTATTAAGACTCTTTTATTTCCCTCCAACTACTCAAGTCCCCTCCCTCCTTCCAATATCTAACACTTATCTAGGAGCTTTCTATTCTAACTCCTTCTACGGAAGTGATTAAGACAATTATACTCAGTAAATGAATGTTGAAGGGCGCCTGCCTGGGTGGCTCAGTTGGTTGAGTGTTCGACTTTTGATTTTGGCTCAGGTCATGATCTCAGGGTCCTGAGATAGAGCCCCCACCCCCACCCCATTGGTCTTTGGTCAGTGGAGCTCCCTGCTCAGCAGGGAGTCTGCTTCCTCCTCCTTCCTCTCCCTCTGCCCTTCCACCACTCCTCCTTGCTCTCTTTCCTCCCCCTCCAAACACAATCTTAAAAAAAAAAAAGGTGAATGTTGATAGCAACTTGGGTGGTAAATATTTTGATTTTTCCCAATATCATAAATGATCTGTACCATGCTAATGACCTTTTTGCAAGGGATTAGTCATTATCTTAAGATCTATAAATGAAAATAATGTTATATTATGTCATTCCCTAGAAGTAAAGCAATTATAGAGTATTTATATACTTAATATCCATCCAGTTGGAAGCACAGAGACACTTGCAGCAAATACTTCTTACACTTTGTCAAGGCATAGTAATCATTTAATATGATAAGAAACATTAAAAACCCAGTTATTTCTTACATAAAAATTTGAGATACCATTATATATATGAAATAAAACCACCACCTACTTCAATTCAAATATCATCTTAAGCAAAATTAATCTAAACAGTGATGGCAGATTTGAGCAAAAAATAAAGAAAAATAGACTAGGATATGGAAAAATCTCATTTTGATTTCACAGAGAGTATTAATTATGGTTTGACATGGGAAAAAGTTAAATATAAATATCTACCTGCCACAAAAGACCCACCCATACTTATTTTTTATTAAATCCTATAAAGGTAGTAAACATTTGTCTCCAAATCTTTTTTGTCACTTTGAAGAGTGTTTTGTTTTTTTCTAAAGATTTTATTTATTTATTTATTTATTTATTTATTTATTTATTTATTTATTTATTCAGACAGAGAGAGAGAGAGAGAGAAAGAGGCAGAGACACAGGCAGAGGGAAAAGCAGGCTCCATGAAGCGAGCTTGATGCAGGACTGGATCCCGGGTCCCCAGGATCACGCACGCCCTGGGCTGAGGGCGGCACTAAACCACAAAACCACCTAGGCTGCCCTGAAGAGTGGTTTTATACTACTGTAACTACAAGAAGACAGCAAGATAAAGTGAGTGCAAAATTCTAAACTAAATTAAAAGTACTAATTTAGATTAGCAGATGTAAAATGGCATTGGCTAGTTTTCTGTGTTGATCCTTTTATAGACATGCTATATACTTATTTGTGGAATAGAAATAGCTTATTGATAGACAGAGACAGAGGGCCCAACCCTCTGCTTTATAGTGGCCACACATCTTATCAGCTTGCTTCAGTTACCAGTAAAAATTCTATTGGATATGTCTCATGTCTACCTCACAGGCACATTGCGGAAATCAAATGAGAGTCCCAGCAAAAGCTAAAAAAAAAAAAAAAAAAAAAAAAAAAAGTCTACAGAAAGATTCTAAAAAAAAAAAAAAAAAAGATTATCTCTTGATCAATATCTAAAACTATGTTTAGAATATCAAACCAGCAAATTTAGTCAAAGTTTCAATACAATTATGGTTGAGGGCCCAGGAGATACTCAGGGACTGAAGAGGTTTTTCCACTTTTCCACTAATTGTTCAGATCCATGAAGATGTTAATATTTCTATGTTACAAATTCAGCAAAAATATACACATCACCACACACAAAATAGATGACCAAACTCACTGCCTTCACTTAAAAGTAACTGACATAAAAATTTTAGGAGATACTGTGTAATTCACTTGCCTCATTTTACAGACAAGAAAACAGTTATGTGATTAAAGCATGCATTCGCAAAGAAAGTGAAATTTGGAATTACGAAGTAGGGGGAATCTCTCTTTTTTGGTAAAAACAAATACATACGCACATAGTACATAAGCAGGTACATAACATATTCATGATACTAATATTTCACTGGGGACTTATTAAGAAAAAAATATCTAGAAAGGCTACCGCAAGGGAGTGATAACGAAAAAAGACCAAAAAAACACAAGGCCAAACTTCCATAACTAAAGATGGTCCTCATTCCAGTCTCCTACGGTAATCATAAACTTTCTATTCCTTGAAATTGTATCACAATTCTACACACCAAACATTTGTCCTCAAGAACAAAATACTGTCAAGATGTGGTTAATAATTACTTATAGTTTGAAACTGATGACCAAGATATTACTTGCAGCTTAATATCAACAGATTCTAGAAGTATGGTGTAGAAATAAAAAGAAAAGTCAGCTTTAAGTACATAGATTCTGTTTATTCTTGAATGGGTTGGGCTCACAGGGCTCCAGGATGGGGGCAGGGCCAGCGACACCACTAGGGCTGTGGGTGGCAGCTATGAAGCTGGAGGGTTGTGATCTGAGCAAAAGAGAAAGACCAGGCTACAAGTAATTCTTACTCTTAAGCTGCTTTAGTTTTCCACTGTATAAAAATGAGTATATTTCCTTGGGGCCAGTGATAATAGTTTCAAACAAAGTCTTAAATGTAAGAATCAAAAAAACCAAACAAACAAACAAACAAACTGAGAGAATAGAATCATGTGATCTAATCTTACCCAACATGCAAGGAGTAATATTTCACTAAACTTTCTAATCAAGACATAAAATTAATTATAGATGCATAAAAGTCTCCAAATGGAAAGAATTCTAGAGACAAGTCTGTAATTTCTTGGTGTACTGATGAGATAACTGGGGCCTAACAATTATAATGCTAAAATTGTGACTTAGGTTTTTCTTTTTAAATTCAATTGCACGGAGATCTATCAGGTAGGCAATAATTGCCTAAGAGATAGATGGCGCTCAAAAGTAAGAAAGTACGTAGTTTAAGTGAGCCTGAGAGTTTTTTACCTTCAAAAATAATTGAGGCAATTATTTAGGGTTTCCAAATATTTGAATGTGAGAATGACAGTATCAGTTTATAATATATTGGGTTATTTTTTTTTTTTTTTGCCCTTTCCCTCAAGAGAGGGAAAGTACTTCCAGTGGTGTTGCTGGTGCTGTAACCCTAAATTCACATATGCCAGAAACAGAGCTACAAAAATATATGAAAGCTATTATCAAGAAGACAATTCCCTGTTTCCTGAGCATAAGCACAATATTTATAGTTATTGAATAGAGACAGATGTTTAAAATAAGCTGAAATTTAGATTAATGAGACATGGGCTGTTAACACCTATAGCCATAAAGGGAATGCTAAGAAATCTATAAAAATAACACTAAAATAGGATTTTTTTTTTCACAAAAACTCACTTAGATTCATCTGAAATTTCTAAATACTAAAAGAAAATCCATGACCTTTTTACGGAATCTTTGAAAACATTTTTCATATTGATGTATTTTTAAACAGTTTAAGAATCACTGGATCTAAGGAAGAATGAATCTACAACTTCATTGCTGTCATCCAAGTAATGGTCAAAAAATGGAATAAAATAGTATCGTATTGACAGTATGAAAAAATACATTTTCTGAGTAGTTTATCCTGCTAAAATGGTGGGAGGCTTTGGGGGTTGGGTGCATGAAAGAAGGGTCATATTTATACAACACAAGGAAGGTGGCATAATTTAGATTATCAATACCATCCTTACTCTTTTCTCCTTTATTATGGACTCTGATTCAATTTGTCTTGGTATTGAGAAGCTGAAAAAAAAAATTTACAAGCACTTCCAGAGAAACTTCATGACATGGAGAAATTTCCTGAGAGAAATTAATGTGACTCACTACCAGTGTAAGAGAAAAAAGAGAGAAGGCCTGTTAACTATTTCTGGCTTTAAACAAGCAAAGCAAACTAACGAGTTCTTTAAAGACTTCCTAATCACCAGTCATTGCTCTAAAGTAGGTCACTTCCTCCTTCTAACAGCAGAGTCTGTGGGATTCGAATATTTACATATCAAAACATTAATGATTTTACTTCCAAACAACAGACGGAAGTGCTGCTACTAATTAATTCAGGTATCTAAATTACAATCCATTGCCATAAAGTATACATCTGACACCTAAAATGGTAAGATTTTAGCAATTTTGATAAAATTTTAGCGCTGCTCAGCACTCAGGATTAGTTAATAATTTAAAGAAGCAGTACGTAGTATGAAAGATAGAAAACATGCCTGCTGTATTTTAAAAATAACCAAGTGCATGTTTTCAGTTGGAATCACTATATGACTACCAAACAGAAATCCTTCCCAAAACCATTGCTGCAAAATTTTTCATCTGATTATGAGAGATGCTATAATGTGATGTCCATGCAGACTAATAATAAATTCTCGGAAAATTTCTCTCCCATCTCCCGCTTTGGTCTTCTGGAGAGCCAGACAAGGGGTATCTGAGATGTTTGCATCAACAGTGCCACTTGTCATAAAGAATCCTATGTTACAGTTTCACAGTGGGGGGTAGGAAAAGAGAGGTGAACGAATGGTGTGGTAAGCAATTAAAAGTGTGCAATGCTAAACTCCATTATGAAGACAAATAGGAAAGTACAACTTCATTGTTGAAAACAATTTCCCTCCTCTCAGTCCAAGGATTCATGCATCAATATTGTAGATGAACTGTTAATTACAAAATCAATTAAAAATTATTTCTAAAAACAGTCACGCGTTCCCGGCTCTCATGGGGGCAATTTGGGCAGAAGGGTCTCATCTCACTAGGACCGCGCCAAATCACAAAGTCGTCATCCACAAGTAAGCAAAAGCAATCTGGTTTTTCATTTTTCAGCGCGGCTGAGCCCAGCCTGAGATTGATCGTCACATATGGCCCCAGAAAACAAACTGTCAATACCTTGAATGCTGCAGAATTTGAACAAATAGCCGTCCGCCCATTCAAGCCACTCATTGCATCCCATTTAACAGATTTTATTGACAGTTTCCTTCTTGTAATTAAAGGGAAAACTACTGGCCAGCAACCAAGATAAAGTTCAAAGATAGGGTCAAAACAAAAGCAGATGGAGGGGCACGGTGTGACTGTCAATGGTACATAGCATCAGAGCATGTTATTGACACGCAGGTATCTAAAGATCGGCACGTCATTAAGGAGGGATCTATCCTGAACTATATGCAAATGCTAAAAGAGACTTAAGACCACAATAAAGCATTAGGAGAGGCACAAAGGGAAAAGCAACAAAGCAGCAACGATTTTTTACTTATCAGAGGTTGCTATTTTAGTACATTTTGGTTCAAATGTAAAGACTGCTTATCCCATAATTCTTAACCCTTACTGCATAGGTGGTACCTTTCAGAGAAACATTCCAATAGGAGTTGACTTCTAAGGAATTTGAGAATACACGAAAACAGAGTATTCTCTGATACCTCAAATTAAAACCAATACTGCATATGTTTTTTTTTGCTAATTGCAAAATATGCATTTATGGGGTGGGGGGGATGGCTTCTGTGTATCCATAGCGCACACTTATTTTCACTTGTGCCTACAAGACAACAGAGGTAATTTTGTCCTGAGAGTGTCTATTACACTACAAGTTAGGAAACGCACAGATTGGGGGGAAAAGTTTCACCGCTTTCAATA